>NC_062987.1:600000-900000 GCF_023078275.1 Leguminivora glycinivorella | reverse complement strand
TATGGATATGGATGGATAGTATGGATGATTTCTTATCAAGTGCTAAAATATAAAGTTTCATGGTTTTATCATTTAAAAATAAGAAATCCCATACAAACTTTCAACCTCTTTTTCAACCCCTTCATCCCTTTTTTTCGAAATAAAAAGTAGCCTATGTTCTGTCTCAGGGTCTAAAGATTGTCTGTTCCAAATTTCATCAAAATCGGTTGCGTGGTTTAAGCGGGAAAGCGTAACAGACAGACAGACAGACAGACAGACAGACAGACAGACAGACAGACAGAGTTACTTTCGCATTTATAATATTAGTATGGAAGTATGGATTTATTTAAACTTTATTGCATAGTAAAAAAAATGTACAAAAGGCGAACTTAATGCCATAAAGCATTCTCTACCAGCTAACCTTTGGGCCAAACAGAGATCTATAAGAGCTTAATAGGTGCAGGAAATGTCGCAATTTCGAGAAATGGAATACCTACTAAATAACCATAAATGATTATATAAGTACCCACTTTTTTGGGCTCAGTGAATCAAATAGGATTGGTCCTACGACGCCAGAATGACGCCAGTCTGCCCTACATTATGCTATTTTAAGCCATTTGGGTATTTCGAGTGTAGATACAGACCACTGTAACTGGAGAATACGTATTTTCTTACATAGCTTCAAACCCTTTAACCGCTTTGAATATTTCATCGAGCTGTGCTCATGTCGCCGCCGGTAATACGAACTTATACGAAGATATAAATACTTATATCTACAACGAATCTTCGTACAACTTTGTAGTAAATCAGACATCGGAGAAATAGCCTGGATATTGTCTTATAATATCGGATTATTGCGTTTAAAGGGTTAAGTTGAGGCAAAATAAAGCTTCGGATCTGTGTATTGTAAGCTAAAAAGATAACGAGAGAATATAAGTCGTCTTTTGTTATTGTGAATAACAGAGATGTTGAGATGTTGTTAGATGATGTGAAATTTTTATGTTAATACAAGTAATGTGTTTATTTTCTTGCAGTGTACAGAGTTCTTAAAACTTAATCAACGCAACACAAGCTAGAATGTTAAATGGCTGAAGTAGCTAACCACGTCCAGATTAAAGTCTTTAAATATGATTCAAAGTTGGAGCTGTATCCTAATGTTGGTAGAGTATGTTGATTAAACTGTTGTCCAAAGTTTGCTCGATGCATGGATTCTGGATTTATTAAGTTGTCGCTTGAACAGAAGCGGTGGGTGTATCCCCAACGAGGCACTTGAAACTGCTATGTTTTTAATATATTGATTTAAACTAACACGATTTGCACGCATATTAGAACTGGCACCAGAGGACTTGGTCACTTTTTCTTTCATATGTGTAATTTAACTAACGGGACTAAACGGGACTTAGTCGCGTAAACAATTACATTTATATTTGGCCCGACGTTTCGATTATCACATTATGTTCGTGGTCACGGGTAGACTGGGAGGAATTGCATCAACATCTTCTTGTCGCGCGAGTTTTTGAACTAGGTACCCGCACTTGTTCTTGGTTATTCACTTTTGCTCTAGATTTGCTAAGTTTTCTCTCTTCTCCAAGAAAATAATTGAATTTTTTTGTTATTGTAATTAGGTAATAGTACATTACGATACAAGTGCGTAAAAAAGGAAGTTCGAAACGAGTGGCGATAAATTAAAACACGACCGAAGGGAGTGTTTTAAATCGACATGATTTAAAACACTCCCTTCGGCCGTGTTTTAATCTATCGCCACTCGTTTCGAACTTCCTTTTTTACGCACTTGTATCGTAATGTACTATTTCTTCAAAATCACTAGTTAGACCCACATTTACCTACATTGTTTAATCAGGAAGTCTTAATTTACTCAAATATGATGAACGGTCTATCATCACTTACTGAGTGTGTAGAGTTAGTGCGTTTTCACATTATGAGATCCGATATCGGAGGTCGGAGCGATACCCCATATATATTTACGCCGCCATCTTTTATTTTTTTCCTTTGAAATCATTCCTACTTCCGATATCGGATCGGATAATGTGAAAACGCACTTAAACTTACACATGTCTCATGAATCGTCCTGGTAGGCAAGCGTGGTCGTGTGATAAACGATGTAACGTCAGTCGTGAGTGCGATAGGGACGCAGACGCACCGATGCGATAAAGTTTATCAACTTGTTTGCTATGCCCGCTCTGTATTCAATTTCCCTGCCGACCCACAACTCAGCCAATAAATATGAAATAACGAAAAAAGTTGCGCACAATACCTAACCATAAATTGTAAAGCCTGCATGAGTTTAGGATAAAATTTAATCGTGTTTGGGCAAATGAATTTACGACTTTGCGATACGCATCGATTCAGAAAGTCATTCACCAAAACTTTTAGGTTACTTTGCTTCAAATCGACCAGTTAGCTACTACTAAAGACTTTTGTATTTATAACGTGCAGTTAGTAAGAGAACTCGTACGTTGCAGTTCATAAAGCGAATAAAAGAGATCAAATTTTATCAGAACAAAATTAAAATTTTGAAAAAACCCCCGACCGCGACCTAGTGGACCGATTTTCATGAAACATGGCTAAGAACACTCCCGACTAACACAGCTTTCAAATAAAAAAAAACTAAATCGAAATCGGTTTATCCGTTCAGGAGCTACGATGCCACAGACAGACACACACACAGACAGACAAACAGACAGACAGACGGACAGACAGACAGACACGTCAAACTTATAACACCCCGTCGTTTTTGCGTCGGGGGTTAAAAAGCTTTTAAGCGATATTGCAAAATTATCTCAATTGGTGTCGAGAGTAGTAGAGGTAGTAAATAAATTATATATTTTAATGAAATCATAAAATACTCGTATATTGATGAATATGTAACTAAAACTATTTGAAGGATTCTTATTAGTGTAAATTCGTAAACCAGTTGTTTCTAAACTGACATCGATATAAAAGTTTTAAAAAATCTTGAACATGGACTGGTACCTATGAAATGTATTTAACCCTTAATTTGGCAGAGACTCTGGTGACATAAATTTTCCGATTTTACTTAATATATTGAATAACAGGTGTTTTTAAAGCGTCCGAAAAATATTTAAAAAAATCTAGATTTATTAGTTTTGGAAAAAAAATATGTCCGCCACAGCGGACTCTGCCAAATATTGGGATAAATTAATATGTCCGCTGAGGCGGACACTGCCAAACATACGGTCATTTAAAATAAACAAGTATTTCTTAACATATATTTATTTTTAAAATTAACAAATATAATAATTTTGTATGAAAATCAAACTGACACATATTTATAGTCAAATATCATTATTTTAACTTTTTTCCGACTTTTTGGCCAGGTTGCACAGGCCGTGATCACGACAGACTGATGTGACAGTGATGTCCCAGCAAAATGTCGTCGAAGATGTAAACAACACAAAACTACCCGAAATTAATTATATCAATGTTCGGGGCAGACAAAGAAATTATAAATTTTGATCGACCTGGTTTTCTTTAATGTTTATTGCCCCTCGCGCGACATGTAACATTCACAATATCCGCGCACTACGTATACCTAAAAGTGCCAAAATTTTAACTGCTTGGTCCAGCACCACACGCTGTTGGATTAAATAAAAAATCTAAGCATGAAAGCAGGCCACCAAAACAAGAAAATCAAAATAATAAACAAAACAATATAATAATTTGTTACAACACGTGTCACCGCAACATTGGCATAGTCCGCCACGGCGGACAAATCGTATTTAGTATATATTTGGCACTGTCCGGTGCGGCGGACAACTTGTTTAGATGATGATTATGAGTATTAGAAATTGAGAAATAAATTGAAAACATAACCACTTGCAACTATTATGTAATATATTTTATTATTTATACAACAGAAATACCCTGTTCTTACAAAAACCAAAAGAAAAACGCATAAATATTTTGTAAAAACAGTTGACTTCTGATGCGGTGCCATCTTGACGAGTAACTGTCAAACGAGTGTTGACAGTGGTCAAATAGTATTTTTATACAAAGCATGTATCATAAAAGAGTCTCTTTCCATATGTTAAATTAAATAAAATTCTACCTAAAAAGCGAAATATTTTTTTTTATCACCTGTCCGTCCCACCGGACTTTGCCAAATTAAGGGTTAAGATGCTAAAGGAGCGAAAATGCTAAAAAGTAAAGGAGGGAATTTCTGTTAAATATACTAGTGTAATTAACTAGATTTATCGGAAAAAAAATGTCCATTCAGAACAACTCAGGTTTTTTTTTGTGAAAAAATCTTTAAAATCGAGATTCCGCTCTCAACTGTTTCCTCCTTCAAAACTTAATCAATCGTAACGAAATTTGAGAATCTGAATAACAATGAAATAATCTGTGTCGGGCTGTTTACTGTTTTTTCAAATTTTTCAGTTTTCAATACCACACCTTTTTTTGCGCCACAATCAATAAGGCCGATTTTGGAAATATTTGAGCGTCTTAAAAATAAGAATATCATAGAATGAATTTTTTTTCTTAAATTGAATTTTCCTTTGTTAAACACAATATTATTTCAGAGGAAAACACAGGAAAAAATCATAAGGCAAAACCTTCAATGGCGGCGTTGCTACCAGTAGGTAGTGTATCATTCATCACCTAGGTGCTATATCTTATTCTTTATATACATCCATTGTTTTTTATTACAAACACTTTTGGACCATAAAAAACACTAAAATACTGCATACTTAATAAATTAAATGCAAATGCAAGATTGATTTGATTTTTTTTTACGTGTCCGTCAATATATGGCATCATCTCATTGGTGAGCATGAAGATAATCCCCTGTTAAGCATCTTTGCAACGAACTGCATTTAGTAATACGAAGATTCATTTTTGTGCTCGTTTAAAAAACAAAAAGCATGCAACAATAATTAATTATGATCCTTTTCCAGTTAGACTCCCTATACTCGGTAATACCTCTATAGTGTTAATGCGCCCGGCATCTGTCGCCCCATCGCTTCGAAGGGCGTAACTTTAATCGTCACCAACAACCAGTGTTGTTAGATCTCCGGCTAGGTCTGGATGCTAAGACACTCGGAGTTACAGTTAGACTGGTTCTAGTTGTTGGAACGCAGCTAGCACGTTGTGCAGATAATCACCGAGACTAATAAGTGCGCCATTCCTTGCTTTAAATTGTGTACGTTAAAGGGAAGTTCAAACTGGTGAATTTTTAGCAGTTTTGCTGGATATGAATAATGTCGTACCACTGCCGTAATGTTCTAGTTGATTTTATGTGAATCACTGATAGATTTTGTCAGTGCCGGCCAGTAATTTTTAAACGTAATACAAGTACAACGTGGTGTAGCTGTGGGTGAGTGAAACGAGGAACATGGACCCGCGCAAACCTCGAATAATAATTTAGCAGGAAGGAACTAGTGAAAGTCCAGGATAGGTGGCGCTGTCTTGGGTAAGAAGTTTTATAATATTTGGGTCAATGAGCTATTCTCGTAAATCATTAAACTTTACATACCCACATTCAAAGCTTATTATTTTTTCTTAATTAACAACGAAGAAAAGAAATCCAAAAACGAGCTAGTCTCCCCTTAACTGTGACAATATTCGTCGCGCGTCCAACAGCTTGAGAGTTGAGATATAGTGTCTTATAATGTTTCATAATGCTTGCTCCCTGCCACCATTTGTCCATGCACTGAGGGTAAAATTAATTAGATTCAAATTTTATATAAGGCAATTTTTAGCTGAACGGAATTATTGTAAACAAACCTGTGTAAGATGTCACCAATATTAAATTTAATATAAATAGGTACATACTTAACTCTTCATTGCACACCTCAATACAGTAATTACACGGCAACTTAAATAAGAGATAAACCAACAGTAAAGTTGATAAATAGCTAAAAAGTTTGCGATTTTGGTAACATACTGGTGGCTGGTCCCGAAATAAATATTCGCATAATGGCTGTTATAAATATTACTAGCTTTTTAGCCCGCGGCTTCGCCCACGTTAAATTTGAAAATTGCGGAATGCTCTATACAAACTTCCACCAATCTTAGAGAAGTGGGGGGTTAGAAAGAGACAAAAATAGCCTATGTCACTTTCCATCCCTTCAACTATTTAAACTTAAAAATCACGACAATTCGTCGCCCCGTTTTGACGTGAAGGACGGACATGTTTTCCCATTTATAATATTAGTGTGGATACTGTGGATTTAACACGGTGTGACAGGGACAGCGTAATGTCACTGCCTTCGCGCTGTAGGCCTAGCACATGATGGCCGCGAAAGTATGTCGAGCGAAATAAACTACCCGTCCTTATGTCATTAATACAGAAGAAGACGTGTCATCTATCTCGCGGCGAGATACTCTCGCGGCCATCATGTGCTAGGCCTGCTGTGCCTGTTGCACCGTGTTACGCCGTGGCTTGCGTGGGCGACGGTCGCGCGATGGTCGCGCGACGGCGATGCGACGCATACGAAATCAAACCTTATCGATATGGAAGTAGACGATGCGATGAGACGCGACGGCGACGGTCGCGCGACCGTCGCCCACGCAAGACACGGCGTTATATAACATTTATAGCATTGCACGTCTCCCAACAGTTTGTGAAATAGTGTCTCATAATGTTTCCTAATGCTTGCTCCCTCCTTCCACAATTTGTCACTGCCCCGGGGGACAAATTAGTTGCATGCTACTGCTACTATTACCTTCGGCTTCAGCACCTCACTAAAATAAGAAAACAAAAGTTAATATTATTCGAAATACCTTTGGTTGGAGTAAATAGAATTTGGAAATAACTTTTATCACGGTCATTTTTAGGGTTCCGTAGTCAACTAGGAACCCTTATAGTTTCGCCATGTCTGTCCGTCCGTCCGTCCGTCCGTCCGTCCGTCCGTCCGTCCGTCCGTCCGTCCGTCCGTCCGTCCGTCCGTCCGTCCGTCCGTCCGTCCGTCCGTCCGCGGATAATCTCAGTAACCATAAGCGCTAGAAAGCTGAAATTTGGTACTAATATGTATATCAATCACGCCAAGTGCAAAAATAAAAAATGGAAAAAAATGTTTTATTAGGGTACCCCCCCTACATGTAAAGTGGGGGCTGATATTTCATTCTAACCCCAACGTGTGATATATTGTCGGATAGGTATTAAAAAATGAATAAGGGTTTACTAAGATCGTTTTTTGATAATATTAATATTTTCGGAAATAATCGCTCCTAAAGGAAAAAAAAGTGCGTCCCCCCCCCTCTAACTTTTGAACCATATGTTTAAAAAATATGAAAAAAATCACAAAAGTAGAACTTTATAAACACTTTCTAGGAAAATTGTTTTGAACTTGATAGGTTCAGTAGTTATTGAGAAAAATACGGAAAACTACGGAACCCTACACTGAGCGTGGCCCGACACGCTCTTGGCCGGTTTTTAAATTAAAGGAAAAATGGAAAAATAATTATGATACTTTTCGTCGAGATTTGCTCCACTGTACCTATGTTAGATTACGCTCCCTTAAAGCCCTCTTGCTAGTAGGTAACTCACAAGTCCTAAGTGTATCTATTATTATTTATGTACTCGGGTATTTGTTTCGAGTAGGTACTACAGTGTCGTCACTCCTTCTTTAGTATATGTACCTACAACCTGACATCTATGTTTAAGTCACTGGCATTTCGAGTACAGAATGTCATTAAAATGTCATCATACTGTAATAGCAAAAATGTTGCGATGGACAGTGAGCATAAGTTAATTCAAAGTTGACCGGAAATTGCAAGGGATGATTAAAATTGCAAGAACTGATTGAGAAGAAAATACATTTATTTAGAAAAATACTTGGAGAAAGAAAAGTATTAGGTAGTAACTACGCTTGGCATTAATTGAATTGAAGATTTTTTTACAAAGAATGTTTAGAAGGAATAGTGAAAAGTGCGATTGAAAAATTGCACTGTCGACTTAAATTGTTACTAGTCAATTAAATATATTTATAAAGAAAATTCCTAGCGAACAAATGAGGAAATTCTATTTATAGATATTTTTTCATCCAAAATATAAATTTAATTTTAATACCTACATTCGGAGCAAGCCAGCCGAAATTGTCCCGGTGCATGTTACAATATTTTTTTCTAAATTACCTACCCATTTATAAAGTCAAGAGAGTTCTTGAACTAACAACAAGGTGTAATGACTCTAGGTGTATTTTTATGAATTTCTCTGAAAATTTCTCTCTTGAGTGGCACTCAAACCCACTCAATTCTTCGACTTATAGTGCCATTAACCGATTTTATTCATCTTTTCACTATTGTTCCGAATAATAATTGTCGAGAAGTCTGAAATAGAAATAGAATATTTGTGCTTGCACCTCCTATATATAAATCCTTTTGCAGGATTACGATATAGCGAGAGAGATGCAAAAGGATTCATATAGGAGGTGCAAGCACAAATTGCTCAGAGATAACATACACTAGAGAAATTTCGACGGGTACCTCGGCGGTCGGGGTGGTGTAGCGGTCGAACACGTCAGCCGCGTTAGCTGGAGACAGTGGAGACCCGGGTTCGATTCCCGGCTTCGCCACCAGTGGGCTTGATCGCTTTTTCTTTAGTGTATGGTATCTATTTCAGTCTATAATTTATATAGGCGGGTTAGGTTCGGTAAAGTATCTTCAAAAAGCCGAAGGCTAATCTGAACCGAATTAGGAGCAATCCATATCGCTTTAAAATTAAGATGAAATGGAAAAAAATAGTGTAGGCATTTTTCGTTTCAGGCGGCCCGTATACTTGTTTGCCACCGATGTAGTATTAAAAAAAAGTCATTGCAAAGCTGCAGTCTTCTTTTACTAGCAAAGTGTATGTACGAGTGTGAATTGGTATAATATTATCTTCAGCGGCTACAACTGGGTCACACATTTAAACATATCTATACATCGTATAGATATGTGGTCATCGTTTAGTTTTCTCGATCTTTTTATACGCGTCCAAAACCTGGACCATTAAAGCAACAACTCGCCGCAGAATAGATGCGTTCGAGATGTGGTGCTGGCGAAGAATGCTCCGGATCTCATGGACTGAACGCCGTACAAACGTCTCTATTCTTGAGGAACTCGGCATCAAAACGTTTTGCACACAACGTGTGCTGGGTTTTTTCGGCCATCTGAGCAGGACCGCACCAGATAGTCTAGAAAATCTCACAATCACGGGGCGCATGGCAAGGAAGCGAAGAAGTGGAAGCATGAGCACACGTTGGGCAGACAGAATAACGTCTGTGATAAAGACCACTTTGCAGGCTAGCATGCACCGGGCCCAGGATCGAGTGGCGTGGAGACAACTGGTGAAGAGTGTCCACATTCGTCACGTCCCTCAGCCATGAGGATACGACAAAGAAGAAGAAGAGATACATCGTATAGACTTAATATGGGCGATAAATGAAACCAACATAGAATGTATTAGTGCTATAATTAATTTAGAGGCGTTTGTACTCTTAATTTTCACCCCATAACGATTTTTTGTAAATTTTCCCCGCAGCAATGTACTGTAAACGTGGTTGCGATGACGAACGTTTGGCGCGAGTCGGTTTACATTACATTGCGGGCCGAAATATTTTGTACGGATAAAAAATATTTCAATTTTAAGTAGTAGTTATCTAATTGCATTTCTTATGTCCTGTACTCACCACCGCTAAGAGATTCACCCGTATTAGTTTTACACCCTGTATAAACTGAATATGTAAAAATGTTCTATACTATTTATTTATTACTACTAATGCGCCACGTGAATTATTCCTTACTAATTTTTGCCCGTGGCTTCGCTCGCGTTAGAAAGAGACGAAAAGTAGCCTATGTCACTCTCCATCCCTTCAACTATCTTTAATTAAAAAATCACGTCAATTCGTCGCTCCGTTTTGCCGTGACAGACGGACAAACAAACAGACACACACACTTTCCCATTTATAATTCTAGCTTTTGCTCGCGGCTTTGCTCGCGTTAGAAAGAGACAAAAAGTAGCCTATGTCACTCTCCGTCCCTTCAAGTATCTCCACTTAAAAAATCACGACAATTCGTCGCTCCGTTTTGCCGTGAAAGACGGACAAACAAACAGACACGCACATTTTCCCATTTATAATATTAGTATGGATAATTGCTTTAACACTTCGTAAAGGAAAATAATTACTTTCCTGTTCATATCAACTGATTTTAATTGGCCGACGTTTTTTCAAGACTTCCTTACAATCGCGTCGACCGACCCAATGCACAGGCAGAAAACAAGTACTAATTGCAAATCGCGTGACTTCATACAGGCCGGGAATTCATATTTCTTGCTTGAAAATGGAAGAGTCGACTTCGCAATCAAACCAGTCTTTAATTTTTACCCTCACATTTAAATTAGACAGTCAGTATTGTACAAATTGTAGATCCCTAAAGGTGGAAATGTATGAGAAATCGCTCTTGCGTACGCAAGCTTTTAGCTTACCGAAGCGTAGGTAAGCGGCGTCTTCATATGTCTCATTTATCTGTGATTTTTTTTATATCGATACCTCTGGGTTCAATTGGCGTAAAGGACATTTTGGCGAAAATGAGTTATATATACAGTTTTGTTCAGAATTTCAAGCGCTATCGATCTGTGTAGTTAAAATTTCGATATCTCTTAAAAAGTTGCCTTTACGACCAAGATTTTCTACTATGGACTTGCAAAAATAGCTTTTCTGAAGGGGCGTAAATATCAAGTCATTAATTATAAATTATTATTTGTGTCGTAAAGGAAATCTACAAATAAAAATATAGTCGTAAGTCACCTTGATATATATTGTTGCCCTTTAAGCCCTTACTTTTTAAGGATCACTTTCTATAGTAGTGTGGTAAAGTTGGGCGTAAAGGACAAGTTTTTTTGTTCTTCGTCCTTTACGACCAGCACTAAAAATATTTTATCCGCAACTGTAATCGATATCTTTGGGTTCAATTGTCGTAAAGGACATATAATGCAGGTTTCCAAGAGAAAGATAAACCCACTTGCTTTGTTTTTTGACCTATATTTGTGACGTGTATAAGAAAAATATGCAGATTACGAGTATCTTTAACCTAGTGTAGCAACCGTAGTGATAAACTAAACGATTTAGAAGATAGATGGTTGTAAAGGACACGTCAAAATGCTATAACGTCCTTTACATCCATGATTTGATAGGGTCGTAAATGACAGTCTTAGATGATTTTTATACAAAGTCGGGGCGTAATTGTAACCGAAATGGTACTACAAATGTTGTGCTAAGTTTAAAATTAAAAACTGGAAAAATGTATCAAAACGTACTTAATATGGCATAGAATAGCTACATTAGTTTAATGCAGTGTATTATTTATCTAAGCTATCTTAGCAACAAAAAAGAACAAGACTATTTTATATCCAGTTTTGTAATAAAGAAACAATATTTGCTTAAAAACTATCTAATAGGTACTTTGGCAACAAATTTAAAGTAATTTTTTTAGTATTCGCCATTGTCTGAATAGTCAGTAGGTTACGCATTCAGCCTTTAATTCTAGCAGGGAAACGCTTTCGTAGTATTATTATACTGCGGCGAGATGTAGGTAATAAAAAAAACACTATGGTAATCAGGGTACATACCCAAATGCACAAACGCTCACGATAATATCTATTTCGTAGCTATATATCTTTATCGCTCTTGCGTATTGCACCAGACTGCATTTTTGTCGGCGTCTGGCGTCGACGATTGCCATTCAGCTACGCCGGCAGTAAACTTTAACAGTAGACTATACTAACATTTAGTGCGACAATAACAGGTGCGTTTCGCTAGCGAATGAGCGTTAGCGTTTGGTGACTTGGCTATGTACCCAGGTACTTAAAGCATTGACTATAATATTTCTAGGATTGAACTCATAATTAAGATTATTCTTATTTAACAGGTTTTAGACTAAATAACAATCTTCTGTTTTAAAATTATCAAAAATATGAATCAACATAGTAGGTAGTCTTGACTACAGTTACTATTATTTATTAGTTGGTCACAGTTTGTATACGCGTCCTAACTTGCGTTTATAAATAGGTACTTAACTCTTTAGTTATTCTTAGAACTTCTTTCTACTTTAGACTTAAAATTACTGTCGTATTAATATAGTCTACTGTTCACAGTTGCTGATTAAAGTTTACGTGATTACCATTAGTGTTTTTATATTTACTTAAACTACGAAAGCGTTTCCCTGCTAGAATTAAATACTGAATGCGTAACTTATTGAGACAGCGGCGAGTACTAAAATAATAACTTTCCAAAATATTAGATAGTTTTTAAGCAAATGTTGTTTCTTTATTGCAAAACTGGATATAAAATAGTCTTTTTCTTTGTCTTTGCTAAATATTTAGATAAATATACACTGTAACACTATTGTGGCTATTCTATGCCATATTAACTACGTTTTGATACATTTTTCAAGTTTCTCAATTGTAAACTAAGCTAAAAACAGTTGCCATTTGTACCATTCCGGTTACATTTACGCCCCGAATTTGTATAAAAATCATCTAAGACCGTCATTTACGACCCTATCAACTCTAATTGTTCAAAAAAATCGTGGGTGTAAAGGACGTTCATAGCATTTTGACGTGTCCTTTACAACCATCTAACTTCTAAACCGTTTAGATTATCACTACGGTTGCTACACTAGGTTAAGGATACTAAAAATCTACATATTTTTCTATATACGTCACAAATATAGGTCAAAAAACAAAAAAGATATAAACATTTTTCTAAAAAAAAAGTTGTTTTTTGCTTCTCCTGAAAACCTGCATTTTGTCCTTTACGCCAATTGAACCCAAAGGTATCGATATAGACGGACGGACGGACGGACGGACGGACGGACGGACGGACGGACGGACGGACGGACGGACGGACGGACGGACGGACAGACAGACAGACATGGCGAAACTATAAGGGTTCCTAGTTGACTACGGAACCCTAAAAACGGTTCTTTTTAATACCTAAAAGTTTAGTACAGGTTATAATAGTCTTGTAATTGTTGAGACATTCAGGTGGACCGTCAAAATGTACCAATGCGTTGTTTTAACACTAACTTAGTAGCAACTACTTATAAGCTACTCGGCTTCTAGGCAAATAAGGTTCTTTATAAGAACTGTCAAAACAATTTTAAATATTTGCTAATAAGGAATTAATATAAAATCTAATTGAGTGACGTCACGGTCAATTCGTTTACTCCGACTTACTAAATAGAAATTGGATTAAGAAATAACCACAGTTTATGTTTTTCTTATGATTATTGCTTTATTTAGTGCATATAAATATTTAATTTAAGAACGGGCAAGCTCCATATTCTATTGGAATGAAACTTCAGTATGGCCGAATTCCTCGCATGTACGGCACAGAAATATGTGAACTGCTATGTTAATTCCGCTGTACAAAAAGTACTGTAGACCGCTGTTTTATGTAGACAGAAATAAAAAATGTCGCTAGGGTTTCCTATTCGATTCCCGAGTTTCACGGAGTGTAAGATCTAGACTGCTGCATATAAATGTGTGTATATTTTTGAGCTTACCGTGTGTAGGTGATCGGGCCGCCAACGGTAAATAAAACACTGAAAACTTTATCTGCACAGTTTATACACACTACGTAATATACGTATACGGAAAAAGCATATAATTAACACATGTTATTTACAAATGAATGTGCAAAATAAACCATTTCGCTCATTGATGTAATGACTTGACATTGATGTAAGACTGAGAAAAAATATAATTATGAACTAACGAAATATTTTGAACTGTAACGTACAGTTCACAATTTGACGGATTATTTTTACGTTAGATTATAATCTAACGAAGCGAAACCGTCAAATTGTAAACTGTCATGGCGTCGGAACGGGTTTTTTTTCGAAAACTGAATATTAAATCACAAGAAATATACGAATTAAGCCGCCACATAACAAGCAAAGTAACTGTCAATTTTGTTTCTCTGGCAACTTCGACCGTTTCCTTAAACAATATATCGAATTTTGATGATAAAAGTTTAATGAGGTTTTTGATTGACATCTGTGATTGTAGTGTCTATTTGTGTCAGTCACTCTATGGCCACAGAACGATCTACTATAAAACCTACCAATCAGAGCGCTAGCTTCGTTCCGACGCCATGACAGTTTACAATTTCACGGTTTCGCTTCGTTAGATTATAATCTAACGTAAAAATAATCCGTCAAATTGTGAACTTTACTGTACGTTACGGTTCACAATATTTCGTTAGTTCATGATCTCGCTAGTGAAATTATAAACTAACGGTTTTTACAATTTTACGGTGACATGTATACAATACGAGTAAATCACACATTGTCGAACAATGAAACACCCAAATTTCCTATGTGTGGTATTTTTAAAGGTATGTTTTGATTATTTTAAAAATCACGGAACGTTAATAAAAAAAAAACTAATATTTGCCCTACGAATTCACAATAATGCTCGCATCAATTTACTCGTCCTTCTCCGAGACGGGATCGTGTCTTGGGGAGCCGAGGGTTCCCTGACCTTGTACTTCCTTTATAGTCGGCAGTTTCTGGGAAGCCCCTGTTTCCGAGATATCGCAAAGTCTCATCGTGTCCAATTAGTTCAACGTGGGACAACTGACCGTATAATATTACGAGAATATTCCACCCTAAAATTCTATCACTATCACAGATACTAAACCAATATTCTGCAAATTAACCTTTACCTGAGGATCGGAGGAAACAATTATAAGCAAGTTAAATAATTAACGAAGCAAACACCAGTGTCTGTAGTTTATTGTACTTCACATTTTCCTACATGATTTATTTCGGGCTTTGTAATTACTTAATCGATAGCAAATGGAAATAATGGCATCAGGTTCCAAGAACGGGAACAAAGCATGACAATGTATATTTATAATATTACTTCACATTTTACAGTTAAAGGAAAAACATGAACAATGAAGCTTAAATTTCACACACACACACATTTTTTTCTCTATAAAATATAAGAGTTTTGAATGATTCACGGTTATTTTCATTAGACTTATATTGACCGGGATATAGACCGTGATTACCTTTTTGATTTTTGTCGAGATCCCGATATTTCGACGCCCTTATCACGGAAAACCGTGATCATGATGCATGCAACTGCGTCGAAATATCGGGAGCTCAACAAAAATCAAAAAGGTAATCACGGTCTATATCCCGGTCAATATAAGTCTATAAAATATATACATATCGAAAATTTCCGTTGTATTCAGACAACTGTATTCAGAGTTTTTGTATTTACAAATATTTCAAATAATTAATTAACATTCCTTACAGAATTTCACATACCATCACATGTGTTTACGGAATGTAATAGGCTACTGTCTAATTTGGCACAATAAATGATTGTATTCTGTAATATTTGACATAAAAAACCAATATTTAATGGTTTTGGGTATTAAATGTGTACGATAACTACGTATATAAAAAAAAATTAAAAAATGTGAGTATTTTTTTTAATTTTGGCCGCCAAAGCGCTGTCGGCCGTGTAGTGACGTCATAGAATTCATGTCAAATAAATCACTGACATAATGACCTTTATGCCTCGTACTTAAAGTGTCAGAAAGTGTTGTTTTCGCGCTGAATGACTTCATTCGAAGAAAATCTATAGATGACATGGTTGATGTTGTTTTTGCCTGATTACCTAAAAGTATTCTTTAAAAATATTTTTTGCGGTGCTAAGTCATAATAAAATATGGTGATATTTTTTTTTTTTGGGTTTGGATAGTAAGTAATAATTATAAGACAAACTTTAAAAAAGGGTCAAGTAGCCTATTAATTCCAAATAATTAACATGCGTTTAAGCTTTATATGACACGGTTTTATTTCACGGGTGTTCTACGAAACCCGGTTCCGCAACGTACGATTTTCAAAACCTACATACACACTGTTTTTATTGAATTCCGTTAACTTTAAGGGAAGATTCTTTAGTTAAAATCCAATCAATTTCTCTAAGAAACTAGCCTCTTAACTCTTACGGTTATCGAATTATTAAAAAAAAAATACTGAACACGTGTGTGGCATCCCTTACCACTTTCTAATATTATTTGTTTTGACATTTGCCGTCAAACACTTGACAATGACTTTAATGTTATGATTAAGGTCCATTCACACTAATTTATTCATTTATGGAAACGAAAAAAAATGTTTTTTTTCGAATTTAACAAAAAGTGATATGCAGGGTGGTCAGGTTCCTGATGATGAACCTAACTGCGTGTCGAATTTAACAGAAAACAAAAAAACACGGTGTATAGATAGACACGTAAAATGTACGCTTTCATTTCCAAACGTTGCGCCAGCCGCACACGATACCTACGGCACCCACTGGAAGAAAAGAGAAAACCTTCTTATTATATTTTTCACATACCTAGTAGGTATGTACCTAGTCAATCTTCTTGTTAGAAAAATAAACTGAAACTTAAAAGGAAATTCCAAAGAATTAAATTAAACAAATCAATATGATAAATACCTATAAATATTCTTACAGGGCAATTCTTTCACAAGTTTGACTAAATCCGACGATAAACTCAAAGATAATATCCAAATACATAGGTATATACACAGAAAACACCCACTCTGGAACAAATGTCTGTGCTCCTCAAGAAATGAATGCTCTTCTTACTGGGATTCCTATTGTTTTATTGCCAAAGATCAACTATGTTCTGTAAATTCAACTGTATAAATAGTTTTTTTTTTATTATGGACTGATCGGCGATTGACCTTAATCACACCTGATGGGAAGTGAAGACAGAGTCTAAGATGGAGCTCACCGATTCAGTAATAGCCTATTCACTCTACGTTTAAAGAGACCGAGGCCTACTTAAGATTAGCCCAGGATAAGTGGCGTACACGAAGGGAGGCCTATGCTCAGCAGTGGCCGATTAATGGCTGAAATGATGATGATGATGTAGTGAATTACCTAAATCGTCGGTTAATGAAATAAGCCATTAAAATGTACACAACCCTATTTATCGGTGGTCATATTCAGCATACAAATAACTAAGCGACCTAAGCGTCCATTATTTGAAGCTTGTAGTCCTTGTAGATCATGTCCTTTAGACTCAGCGAAATGAAGAATAAATATTTTTAAAACTTTTTATAACAATAGAATTAAAAAAAAATATCTCAATTATTTTAGAAATTGAAGAAAAAAATGAAGTTAAAAAATCGACGTCCCTATTTTTAACGACCATGTCTACAAATATTCAAATATATTTTGTTTTTTTTTTTGTTTGAAAAGTTGACGCAACTAACCAAGATTTCAAAATAGTACTTATAGGAACCTTTCACAACAACAAAAATCAATGAATTTTTAAAACAAGAATCTAACAAAAATAGTACATTACATCAGAGGCCGGGAAAATGAGGATTTCCGGCCAAGTGGGTATATACGGCCGAGCGAGCGTGCGAGCGAGGCCGGATAGGGAGACGAGGCCGGGAATCCGTTTTCACGCCGAGGCATGTATAGTGCTTTTCTCAAACATACAATGAAATAAAAAAAAAATGCTCTAAAGGACAATATTTTATAAAAAAAAAGTTACTTTGCAGGCCTAGGCCTGAAAAATAATATGAAATCCCTTTACAGTCCTCTCGAGTAGTTGCGCCCAAAAAGCGATACTTCCCAGCCCATTTTAAGGAACGTAAAGACAATATTTCATTGCATGTTTGAGAAAAGGAATTTTGTTGTTGAAAAATGTTTTCTACAACAAAATTAAACGAAATAAATGTAAAATAAAAATAAAACGAAATAAATCTAAAATCGGCCCCTGTGGCATAGTACTGAAGACGCTGGGAGCATATCCAGTGTAAAATAAAATTATCTAAAAAGATATATTTCTTTTTCTTATTTTCAATCATAAGCAGCTCCATCCTCTGGTGCCGGCTTATCGTTACGTTGTGAGACACGTTGTATGTAACTAAAAACTTAGGGCAGGTTCAGATGACAAGCGTTCAATGCGCGTTTACAACTACCTACATAAGTTTATATTCAGGCCACAGATGTCATATATACCATAGATCAAGCAAACGTATCTACTTAGCGTGTCAAATGAACTCAGTGAAATCCACTGAGTTGTCCGTCTTTACTCGCAGCTTGCAGCTTTCGGGCGTCAATTTTTGTAAGTTGAAGTCAACCAAAACATAAAAAATGCCTCGTTACGTGATATTCAATTGCAACAACACAAAAATTATGAACAATCAAGAGCCTGAGACATATTTAAAATTACAGGCAAGAATCAACTTCAGTACAAAATTTGACACGCTCGGCCCCTATACAAATATATGAATTTGTTTCTTCTATCTAAATTAAGTTCTGTGATTCAGGCCGTGTCATGCTAACGCGCGTAGCGTTGCATTAGAAGTTTGATTTTTTTTCACGGCTACTACTCCAAAGTCAGCTGCAGAGTAAAGGATTCCCCCTTGCATACAAATTTCTATGTAGGGGGGTATACTTCTCTCTGTAGCTTACTGTAAATACAATAGGCCTGAGCGCTCCTCCACGCGTTCCTGAGAAAAAGGATTTTTACAGACAGGTAGAAGAATGAAAAGACAAAAAGTGATCCTATAAGGGTTCCGTTCTTTTCTTTCGAGATACGGAACCCTAAAAATAGTTCAAAATGTTACGGAATTTCAAAATCTTATATTGTAGTCCAATATATTTATCGAAAGTAAATTCAATAAACTGCCAAAAAATATTAAAGAAGCAAAATCAATGCCACATTTCAAATCCTTACTTAAAATTCATATTTTAAAACATGTCTAGATGGTTAGTTTATATAATTATAATACCGTTTACGTAAAAATATTTAATACGTGCCTTTAACGTAATTAACACAATTAAAATACCTATACTGCTACTCAAAAATATGATTTAAACAATATTGTTCTTAATATATGAATATAAAATCCAACTACGCTCAGCGTACGGGACCCCTTCTTTCCCATAAACTTTTTGGTCAGAATTTCGTTAGTCATAAGTTGTTATTCATATATTTTGTGGTCATAAACATCACTAGTCATAATTTTTGTTACGAATAATGCTTAATGGTACTAACATTAACAACCCATAATATTGGATGCCATAACCTTAAAAGTCATAAAGTTGATGAGTATAAAATTGAAAGGCATAACAATAATTATCCAGAAATATTACTAGGCATAATTTTTGAAGCCCTACTGATTGTTCTGCATACAGTTTTAAGGCATAAACCTCATGTCATAATCTTTGTTACGAATAACGTTTAATAGTTCTAACGTTAACAACCCATATTATAGAATACTATAATCTTAGAATCAAGAAAGTTGATGAATATAACATTTAAAACGGATCCCTTTGTTAGCCAGATTATCATTAGTCATAATTCTGAAACGGTTTCATTAGGGTCACCTATAGATAGGTTAGGTTAGGTTTGTTTTATGGCAATCCTGAAAAGTTACGCGTTTTTGAGAAAAACCAAATTATGACTAACGAAAATGTGGACAATCAATACATTATACCTTATGACTTTATTTATTTATTTATTTATTTAAACTTTATTGCACAGTAAAAAAAAATGTACAAAAGGCGAACTTAATACCAAAAGGCATTCTCTACCAGCTAACCTTTGGGCCAAACAGAGATCAATAAGAGCTAATAGGTGCAAGAAATATAACAAGACGAGAAATTGAATATCTACTTTATTGGTAGTCCGCATTTACCTCGCGTCCATTAGAACGGAAATAGGACCCCTGCCCCCCTTCTACTCGTTGACGAAGCCGAATACTACAAAAATCAGCATGCAAAGGAAGAAATGGCGGGAAAATCAGTGAGCTCATTGAGTATTTTAATCCTCATTTCTCAGCTAGGTTCGCTAGTTACCTTGTGTCATTCAGAGCAAAAATAGGAGCCCCGCATAGCGAGGCTCGTCGAATCGCTGGCGGGGCCTAATACTTTTAAAAGCAACATGAAAAAATAAAACACATAACATGTAAAAGACGAAATGGCGGGAAAATCAGTGAGCCCAACGAGAAAATTTTACCTTGTGTCATTCAGAGCAGAAATAGGAGCCCCGCATAGCGGGGCTCCGTCGAATCGCTGGCCGGGCCTAATATTCTTAAAAGCAACATGAAAAAATTAAACACATAACATGTAAAAGACGAAATGGCGGGAAAATCAGTGAGCCCAACGAGAAAATTTTCATTTCTCGGGTAGGTTCGTTAGTTACCTTGTGTTCCTTATAATGAAAAATAATATAGATCCCATTGAATGTTATGATTAAAGTTAATGTGGACAGTAATCATTATTACTTGCGAAAATATACTTTACGACAATTATGACAAACATGTTTATTGCTTTCAACATTATGTCCATAATACAAAATGCAATTTGATTATTATGCCAAACAATGTTTATGACTAACAATAATGATGACTTGCAAAAATCTGACCTCCAATTTCTGACATTCAACTTTATGACTAATGATAATATAACTATTAAAAATTATGACTAACAACGTTATGGATTGTAAAAATCGGACTAAAAAAATTATGGGAACCAATAGAGACCCTCAGCGTACGCATGCCGCATCTAGTAGTAGCCTTTCCGTGAACCAAATTGTAAACTGGTTTTGCATAGCGACTTGCGCGTTATCGACTCATCACCGGCGCCGCCCGCTTTGCGCGCGGCCTGTTAGAATAAGCATTATTTTGTATAACTACCTCTTTTAGTTAAGTTAAATTAAGTCATTAAGTTTCTTTGTGCGCTCTAAACTAAATTTATATATTGTTGTATACTAATCTCGTTAAGTGAATTGTATGTAATTCTTATGAGATTAAATGATCTTAAACCTGAAACCTGAATTACCATCTAAATAGTGATCTATGGTAGCCCTCTATGTGTTCCACACAAATACCCACAGTTTACCTGCAATATTGGCACATGATTGGGTTCAGCCCCGACCTCATTGTTGTGGCATAGTGTTAGTTGTTAAATGTATCCCTTCTCCTTTTCCTTTAGCTCCGAAAGTTTCTCCAAACACACTCACACACACACACACACACACACACACACACACACACACACACACACACACACACACACACACACACACACACACACACACACACACACACACACACACACACACACACACACACACACACACACTCGCATTCATTCACGAGTCACACACGCTTGCGCGTTTCTGATTCGGATCATTTCACTTGGCATTTATCTAAATACGTTTTTATTTTCTGTTTTTTCCTTTTGTTCATACATATAGTATCACATATTTATTTTTTTCTCATCATTCTTTATCCATACCTAATAAGATATACTCTGTGTTTTTTTTTTTTTTTTTCTTTCACTTTCCTCGGGGGATTCACTGCATCCTGAGTCACAGGCTTAGACCTAGTTCAGGAAACAGAGACTCCTAAGTAGTAAAGCTGATACAAACCTAATAACAGTAATAACAAGTAATGTAACTTAGTATAAGTTTAGTTTTCATTGTATTAGGTTTCAAGACAATAAATTATTATTATTATTAACTTTATTCATTTTAATTCTTAGGCTAGGTTTTATAATATGATTATAAAAGTAAAATACAAAACCACATACAAAACAATACAAAATATATAAACACATTATAAAAAACCTAACCTAGGGTGCCGCCAGCAGCGGGGCAGGGCCCAAGCTGCCGGTGGTTAGGGCTGCAGAGAGAGGAACCGTCGGACTATCCGCGCTGTGTCCAAGATCACCGCCTTCTGCATCTGGCCCTTGATCCAGCCACCTAGCGAGAGTCTCTTAAGATGTTGGTCGAGACTCTTCGCTATGAGACCGTTCGCTGAAACGACTATCGGAACAATGATCGTTGATTCAACATCCCACATGGCGGTTATCTCGTGAGCCAAGTCTAGGTACTTACTGGACTTGTCCTTCTCGGCTTTCACGAGATTCTCATCATGGGGGATGGTGATGTCAACGAGCACTGCCCGGCGTTGCAGTCGATCTATTATCACAATGTCAGGCTTATTGGCTACAATAGTCCTGTCAGTGATAATAGATCGATCCCAATAGAGCGTGGCACGACCATTTTCGAGAACTGGCGCAGGTAAGTACTTGTAGTACGGTACTTCGCGGTCCACAAGGCCGTATTGAAGAGCAAGTTGCTGGTGAATGATCCTGGCTACGAGATTATGTCTGTGCAAGTACTCGCCGTTAGCTAGATGAGAACAACCGGAAATGATATGCCTGAGTGACTCTCCGGGACGGCGGCATGCCCGACAAATGTCGACCGTACCGTCCTTCAGGATATATTTCCGGTAGTTGTTCGTCATTATAACTTCGTCCGCAATTGCACAGGCAAAACCCTCGGTTTCTCCGAAGAGGTCCCCGAATCGTAACCAGTTCACCGATGCGAGCAGATCTACATCGGGTCCCGTGAGGGCCTTGTAGAACCGCCCGTGTAGCTGCTTGTTCTCCCATACCGCCTTGCGGTCCGCAGTACTTAGTACCACAGGTTTGCGCCAGTTCTGTTTCGCCAAGGAGAGCGGCGTGAGGTTTCCGTCCACTGCCACCACATCACGATGCATCCCACACTCGTTGTTAAGGAAGTAATTCCTGAGATTGTACACCTCACGGTTGTGAAGATCTTTGGCGTTTAGGAAGCCTCGACCTCCGCACTTCCGTGGGATGTACAATCTCATAACAGACGAGCGCGGGTGTAACATACGGTGTGTGGTAAGCAGTGAGCGGACCCTCCGATCCAGGGCGTCCAGTTCAGTCTGGGTCCACCTTAGTATGCCAAAGGAGTATGTGAGTAGAGGCATTACCCAGGCGTTAAAGGCGCGCACTTTGTTGCCTCCTGACAAAAGACTGTTAAGGACTTTTGTGAGCCGACTGAAAAAGCGCTCCTTCACCGACCGTCTAATGCCAACATCCTCAATACCCAACGACTGTGACATACCAAGGTACTTATAGGTTTCTGATTCAGAGATAGATCTGAACGACATCGTCTCAGAAAGTTGTAAATTTTCTGAATTTACAACCTCCCCCGCTGTACATGCATGACCGAACACTTATCGACACCAAACTCCATTCTGATGGCGGTACTGAAAACTTCTGTGGTTTTCAATAGCACCATCAGGTCTTGGGTGTTCGGTGCAAATAGTTTGAGATCGTCCATGTACAGAAGGTGAGAGATGACTTCACCCTCTCTCCGAAGCCGGCAACCTAGCCCAGAATCCTTCAGCAGCGTGCTGAGGGGATTCAGAGCTAGGCAGAACCATAATGGACTCAAACTGTCACCCTGGAATATTCCTCGCTCAATCCTTATGAAGTCCTGCGGGCCAGGGGGTCATCCCTGCCTCCTGGTTGACGAAGGACTGTGGTCCACTGCCTCATACATGCAGCCAGGAAGGATATTAAAGCTGCATCAAGTTTATACAGCTCCAATACCCTTCTCAGCCATGAATGAGGCACCGAATCATAGGCCTTCTTATAGTCAATCCAAGCGGCCGAGATGGCCCCCTGTTCCGCCGAACTTGTTGGCAGATGGTCATGTCTATGAGGAGGAGCTCTTTAGTACCACGGGACCCAACCCTACATCCATTTTGAGCGGGAGCCAGAATGTTGTTAGCGACAATATGCGCGTTAATTTTTGTTCTCAAAATGGATGTAAGGAGCTTGTAAAGTGTAGGCAAGCACGTAATGGGTCTGTAGTTTTTTGCTTCCGTGGTACTACCGGACTTATAGAGCAGGAAAGTAACACCAGTTGTTAGGGAAGGTGGGAGAGAACCAAGATCGAGGATTTGTTGAAATTGCGTTGCCAAACGCGAGTGCGAGCATCGAAACCATTTTAGCCAGAAGTTGTGCAATCCGTCCGGTCCAGGACTTTTCCAGTTCTGGGCCGTACGGGTAGCACAACTTACGTCGTCGGGGCTGATGGTGATAGCCTCCATAGGTTCGATGTTCTCGCACTCGCGTTCGACAACGGTCATCCACTCACCCTCCGTGTGTTCGACGGGCACCGACCAGATGCTACGCCAGAAATTAGACATGGCAGTAGCATCCGGCAGCCGCACGTCAGACACACGAGGGTCGGTTTCCTCCCACCTTCGGTATACTTTCCTTTGGTCGCTTTGAAAAAGACGATTCTGCTGGAATCGGTCCACACGCTTTCTGTAGCGGCGAATACGGCTTGCCCATGCATAGACTTTCTGCTTCAGGAAGTCGATGCGCTCTGTGACATTGGCTAAATAGTCGCGGGGCCTGATGTCCGTCCCCGCGAACGCCTGGTTCACAAAGCGCATTACTCGGGGGCGATTATTACCCCCTCTGAAGCAGATCAGCTTTGCAATGAGAGTCCTAAACGAGTTGATACGACGCTCGATCCGTACTTGCCATGCAGGGACACCTCCGACGGTCCTAGTTGCACGGTCAGCGTCCGGAAACTTGACTCGAGCAACACGGCACGCCGCGATGGCTCCGCAGTACATGATCGAGTGTGTATCATCTAGATCTTTACTAGTCCGTATAAATGGCTCTAGTAAAGCGTTTAAGGCTCCCATTAACGCTAGATTGCGTCTATTCATAGGCAGACGTGGTAATCGTGGCCTAGGATTGTTTGTGGAGCGATACTGCGTAATCGCCTCTTCCAAAGACCTCCTCAGTTGCTCATTAGCAGGCTCACTCACGCTCTGACTCGCGAAGTCCCCGCCGTCGTTACCGGAATCAACCCGCGGCGCCTCCGGTGCTAGGTCGGGTTCGGGCACCGGGTCCGGCGACATGGCGGGCAAATCCCGCCCCGAGGCGGGGTCCGCGCGAGCAGCGAGAGCCTCCTGGCGAAGCCGATCAAGTGTGGCGTCATCCAACCGCTTTGACCGTTGAATGACGCGCACCTGATCCGATAGACGCTGCTCCGATACGGTGGTGGATGGCTCGAGTGCCTGAAACAGAGGCAGCATTCTAGAACGGTACGCGGATAGCCGGGTTCCCCCCTCTGTGGCCCCGTAATAGGCGCGCATGACATTCTCGTTTATTTCTCGAGTCCATGTCATGCGACGCACTACACCACCGGCAGCGGGAGCCATTATTATTATTATAGTTACACATAATTTCGAATATTCCAGAATTAACGCAGCCAACTAAAATGTATTTCTAACACTGTTGAGTGCGTAATATGGGAGGAGAGGGTTATTTTTTTACATACACGGTGTAACATGAGAAAACCGAAAGATTTTAACTACGCATTTTTGAGGGCAAAATAAAAATAAGATGTTATATGAGATATAGGTAGTGATTTAAACGAACACGATTTGCACTTATAATTTTAAAATCAATCGAGACAAATATAAATGTAAGTGTTTACGCGATTAAGTCTCGTTTAATTATAAAATTATGTTATATGAGGTCAAACAAATTTCGGCAAAAAAAATTGTGTAATTTTTTTTTTATGTGTTTTCACATTAAAAGTAGAAGTTATTCATAAAATAATTTCATTTTTTTCTAAAAAAATACGTTCTTGCAATGTTACTTTTTGACATTTATCAACCAGGATAGTTATATCAAAACAGCGTTTTGCTCTAAGAAATAATAAGTAATTGTTGTTCTTTTAAATACTTATAACTCTGAAAGTAGGCGAAATCCATAAAAGTTTATATAACCTTTTACTCATCTAATGTAATACGATGAGGAATACGCTGTTAAAATGATTCGGTTTCGTTATGTTACACTGTGTATTTGCCTGAATTTAAATGTTTATTAATTAGAGCATATAAAATGCACTTATTGCATGTTGCTCGCAGTTATCGCGGATTTATATTTTCTACAATCCTGAAAAACGACTTTCGCTTCACTTACTTTCATACACTATTTGGTATTTTTGTTATCAGTAATTATAAATATAGTCCTCATCAATTTCGATGATGGCAACCTTAGTTATTATGGGTTACGCCTATCATGTAGTTTATAAATATATCTGTATATACTGAACTTCGTTTTGAAAGTCTATTGATTATTATATATTTGATAAAAACGTGTTATAATACAGAGCTTTTCAGTTGTGGCCTAAACATGGTACCTACTGTTTAGGCCACGTAGCTTACTGAGTGGCCTAATAGTACATACGGTACGAGAGTGAAAAGCTTAATTATATCACTATTGTAAACCAATACTTTTTCTATAAGTCATATCTTCATCATCAATGGACGGACAATGGTAATGAAATTTTATACTTGACAAGTGTCAAACTGTGGTGTCCTAATTGACAGATTAAAGTCGACGAGTAGATTTTTTTTATAGATACAATTAAAGCGCAAGTACATAATTAAATTGAAACCACTAGTTATTCATTCGCTCTTCAATTATTCGTTTGGTTACTCGGAATAGGAATGCCATTCTTGAATTATTAATCAACATACTCACTCGGAGAGTTTTGATACTTTGTTATTAATAATAATGGCTCATGAAATGAGCGCATAGTTTATTTATTTATTTAATCGTATGGCATAAATAGGTTCACAGGTATACAGTATTTTATATCATAAAAAGTATGTCACAAATTGATGTCCAAGGTTCTCAGTTTATTTACTAATTCGCAGTAACGAATACAAACAACTTATTAATAGTATTTTACGGCCAAATAATGTATGTACTATCAGCTGCAAAAGTGCATGGTGAATTTATCAATGAATTCATTCATAATCTTTACTAATAACTTTGTTTCCAAAACGTTATGCTTGTATTTACAGAATGAGGCTGATCAAAATATTGATGTAATAATCACCTAAACATATTTATGTGCAAAAAAGTATAATAATAGTTAATAGGGTCAGTGGGGGTAATTATGAGATATTCAGAATTTTGGATACAATACAATACAAATACTCTTTATTGCACATCTCAATACAGGAAACAACATAGTAAGTATAAACAACAACTTAAGAGGTAAAACAAGAGGCGGTCTTATCGCTAAAGAGCGATCTCTTCCAAATAACCTAGGTAGCGGAGAATAATAAATATAACCTTGTAAGTAGGTTAGGGTGTTTCATATTTGTATGGGAAAAATAAAATTGTGATATTTTTTCTGACTTCGCTCGGCTTTCGGTTCTAGCTTATTTTAAACGCCTATATACCAAATTTCAAGTGATTTGGACGTTGTTTAGAGGTCGCACTGGATGAACAGTTTGAAACAAAAGTCGCTAAAAAGTAATGTTACTCAATTTTATTTTCAAATAAAACAATAGAGTAGTTGTAACTTATTTGAAAGTAAAAGTAAACTTATTAAACTTAAAATACAACAGTTGTAACATCCATTCTTGATAAAATAAGTCATCATCATCATTTAGCTTACATGTGTAAGCCGCAACCTTATCTTTTGCTCGCAAGTAGTAACGCATTTTCTGTGATGTTCGACGACTTTCAGCGAGAACCGTTTTGCTCTTCATCTTTGACTGGAGCGTTAATTTTTATTATTAAATATATACTTACTATAATAAGGTATACTTACTCTTCTTTGCGGTATGATAGACTATTGTTAGACTATCGACCAAGTCTGGTGTTAGGGCTACAATAATCGCTAACATCCTGGACATTAAATAGTTCGAAGACAAAAATCAAAAAGGTAAGTAGGGTCTATATCCCGGTCAATATACTTAAGTCAAAGAACGATCTTGTTTTCTTCTTTGTCGTCACACTCTTGGCAGAGTGGTCGTGGTCGTCACATCAGGGGTGGTAGCAAGCTTAACAATGCATCGATATTCCTTACGCATTCGTAGAGTGGGCCACTAAGTGCAGCCTTGACTTGGCTGGTCCATCGCGTCTGAACCTTGTCCAGGATACTCTTAGCTTTCTTCTGCAGCACCACATTTCTAGGAAATCTATCTTCTTTTCCCTTGAAGTCCACGTCTCAGCACCGTAAAGAAATATGGGAAAATTGGGAGATACTAATGCCCTGACAAGTCGCATTTTAGTGGCATTTGTGATGAAGATTCTCCATATTTTGCCGAGCCGGTCCATGGCGGACCTGGCGATAGCCAATGTGCCGCTTGATATCATCCACCTATCCTGTTATCAGTGCCCCGAGAGGGCCGAGAGACCACTGCTTCATGACAAAAAACCAAAAAAACGTGTCCCTTAGAAGGAAGTCGAGCGTCCAAAAAAATACCATAAGGAACCTTGCCTAGAAACTAAATGCCACGTCAACTAGTAATTTTTAAGTAGTAATTAAAAGAACTTGCTTCAATATAAAAACTTTTCATTAAAATCACTTTTAAACCACCTACTACAAAAAGTTACATATTAAGTTTTGTTTCTAGCCTTTCCTGCGCCCATACTAACTTCTTCAGACAAAAGTTGCCACAGTGTGCGACCTCTAAATATTGTCCGATTTCCCTGATTTTTGGTATATGGGCTCTGTATAGGTGTAGAAACAAGAAGAAAAGCGAAGTCAAAGATAAATCAAAATTTTGGAAAAATGAAACACCCTAAAGTAGGTGTACTAAATGTAGACTTAGAGGAAATTTAGCCCAAACTATACTACGCAAAACAATATACTACACACATAAAAATAAAATACAATACATAAACATACAAATACGTATATATATATAGGTATTATAACAAATACATGCCAGGTATAGGGGACATGAGTCTATCAAGGTATCATTGATCAGATAAAATGTGAAGCTTGAGAAGTGTCTTAAAAGATGTAGGAAATGAGCGCGTCTAATATTTATAAGACTAAATAAAAAAAAACATAAGAAAATCAATTGAAAAAAAATGTATTACCTTGTAAGTCTCCCTATAGGGCTCAAACGTTTTAGTACAACTTTTTTGTCAAAGTTTCGTATAATTTTAGCCCATTCTATTTTATTATAGAACGTTACCCCGCTAGTTAAAACCTTAGTGCGTTTTCACATTATCCGATCTGATATCGGATGTAGGACTGATATCCCATATTGTTTTTTGCCTTTGAAATCCTTCCTACATCCGATATCGGATCGATTAATGTGAAAACCCACTTAGAGTATGAAAATTTTCGCTGCCTTATACAGTCGTATACATTGCCCCCTTGACATCGCCCTTTTTCAATTTTAAGTAAAATTTGTCGAATTACATTTCTTACGGCTAATAGTAAGCACTCTTAAGAGATTCATCCTTATTAGCTTTATACATTGAATGAGTAGATAATATAAAATGCAACTCATAAATAATCAAGAACGTACTATAGTAGTCCATACCTTTCACAAAGAAAGACATCATTTTATTAAAAAATTTAATTTTAAAGTACCGCTTTCTTGATGAAACTTATACTTTTTCACCGAGTGGCGGTAATAAATAACAAAAACTAGTAATTATAGGTCAATTACTCTTCTGTATAGTGAATTTGTTCCAAAATAGGAATACTATGTAAGTTCAATAGAACTGGACTATTTATAGAAACGTGTGAAGGAATGTACCTGCGAAGAAACAATTCAATCAAGCTTAATGCAATGTGGAGCTTTTCGAGGAACATACTAAAGTTTACGCGTTTAACTTAAAAAAATGTTTTTTATTATAGTATTTTATGCAACTGGTGGTTAAAAGAGGTCAAAAAAGGTGAGTGGTGTGGGTAACAATTTGAGGCGAAGGCGAAAATTGTTAATAAAGACGCCACGAGCATTTTTTGACTCAGTTAAACACCGTTGCATACAATACTTTTTCTACGACCCAGCACTTACTTTGAAAGAAAATTATAAATTCAACAAATACCTACTTTCAGTCATCTTAGCTATCTAGTGGACCACACCACCTACCATTTTGAATATGCAGTTTGAGTGCAAACATGAAAATAAAAACCGGCCAAGAGCGTGTCGGGCCACGCTCAGTGTAGGGTTCCGTAGTTTTCCGTATTTTTCTCAAAAACTACTGAACCTATCAAGTTCAAAACAATTTTCCTAGAAAGTCTTTATAAAGTTCTACATTTGTGATTTTTTTCATATTTTTTAAACATATGGTTCAAAAGTTAGAGGGGGGGGGACGCACTTTTTTTTTCCTTTAGGAGCGATTATTTCCGAAAATATTAATATTATCAAAAAACGATCTCAGTAAACCCTTATTCATTTTTAAATACCTATCCAACAATATATCACACGTTGGGGTTAGAATGAAAAAAAATATCAGCCCCCACTTTACATGTAGGGGGTACCCTAATAAAACATTTTTTTCCATTTTTTATTTTTGCACTTTGTTGGCGTGATTGATATACATATTGGTACCAAATTTCAGCTTTCTAGTGCTAACAGTTACTGAGATTATCCGCGGACGGACGGACGGACGGACGGACGGACGGACGGACGGACGGACGGACGGACGGACGGACGGACGGACGGACAGACAGACATGGCGAAACTATAAGGGTTCCTAGTTGACTACGGAACCCTAAAAACTGTCTATGGTATGGTTCTCTGAATACTGGCCACTAAGACGAATCGAGCCGCGTCGAATCGAGTTCTCATCTCATACATTTGAATTCGATTTCATACAATATTTTAATTTTCTACGATGAAATGAGTGGTTTGTTAAGTTGGTAGCAATGTTTTATAGAACTTTAATTTTTTTATTTATTTAATAAGTTTACACGGCATTACAGCATAAACACCAATACACCGAATAAACTAACATAGACAAAAAATACAATTTACAAAAAAGTATTATAACGACACACAATTACTTAAAAATATCATACACCGACCGTGGAAGGCCTATCATCCATCGTCTCGCAATACCTCAGACACTCAAGATACACTGTCTTCCATCTCCATGCAAACAAATCGCAATCAGGTGCTGACGTCAGTAGCGCATTGAGAAGTGTCAAAGCTCGAGGAAGCGGTGAGTTTTTGCGTGACACTGTGCGCGCTATCGGCACCGCCAACAGCGGGCGCACACGCGGTCTCAGACTAATTCTGGGAATATCAGGCACATACAATCTGAGAACGCAATATATAATAATAGCTATATCGTGCTACTGCTACAAAATGTTTTCAGGGTATAGACTAGATAGACTTGTCCTGACATCTTTTATGTAGGATTTTAAAGTTCTATGTACGACCTTGTAACTCACGAATAACAGTACGGGAGTAGAAAAAAAATATTTGGCTTATTTTCTATCCTTTTTAGGGTTCCGTGGTCAACTTCTTCTTCTTCTTCTTCCTCGTTCCCTTCATGCTGAGGATCGCGACCATAAGTAGCGTGCCTCCATTGAACGCGGTCATAAGCCATTTGTGGCGAAGTGCGTCGGTAACGAGGAGGCACACTCAAAGGTTATGACAGATGGCGCCACCCTATTAGACCATTTGATTGCACAGATAAAGAATTTTATCAGTGAGAGCGAGAAGATGATATTTTCCTCTCTCTCTCTCTCTCTCTCACACATATGAATGACAGTGACTTACACAGGCGCCGCCTCGCAGCCATGGCCACTCGTTCCGAACTTCCTCGGAGCTCGGAGGGCCATCTGTACTGAAAAACGTCGTACACAACACAAAGTTCATTTTGTCAGTGATTGTTTTGACATGTAGTAAGTTCGAGTTTGATGACGACACTACATCGCTGATGGCGTTGTCGGTGGCCAAAAAAAAAATTACACACATTTTTAATCGAAAATACGTAGTCATCATATACTTTTAATACAGAAAATCTTTAAATCTTGGTTTTTTTTATGTCAACTACCACAGAAGACCATAATTTTATTTTGCCAAATTCGATATGAGGCTAGTAGCCTATTCAATCGAACCCATATCCCACATTCCACTTCCAACCCACCTATAGGAGGCAATGGGGTTGAGAAATCCTTAATAATACTCAGCTTTTTGGATTTGGACATGCATGGATTATGTGCTAAAATCTGTCTGGCTGATTACTGCCTTAATAATTAATTCCCCATTCGCGTCTATTATTACAGAACTTTAAAAGCATGCGCAATTGCGCATTACCACCTTTAAACATTCACTCACCATATTAACAAGCTGTTTTAGTCACAAATTTGAACTGTAAATGAAAGGCTTAAAGTTGTGCTTCTAAGTGATTAGTTATGCCCAATACGACATTTTTATAGATATTTTTTTTAAATGGCAATTTAAAGCCATGTCCATTAGCATAAGCCGGGCATGTCAGGGCGATGCCATAAAATGGCGATAAATCAAGATTCATATTATGGCCGTTCAAGTTTAAAGTGTTAATGAATAAAACATTTAATTTTTGCGGTGATTGGGCAATGAATCCGTTCATTATATTTTATGGGTGTTGCGTTACGTTGGATTGAACATTTGTTTCAGTAATTTCATTGCTTCCGTTAATCATTTTAAATCGTGGTTGAACCAGCCACAAGAAGGAGGGAAAAGGGCGGCTTACCTAGGTAATTAAATTTTTAATTGATAAATCTTATTATAGTATTAGTGAATATTTGTTAGATAATAATTCGTGATAACTGTGCACAGCATCTAACACAGTACTTACTAAAAGTTGTACGCCTCACGGCACAACATAGTGAGACAAAAATGTATAATGAGACCTGTACTTATGTACCTAATACCTATGTTGGACAATTAAATGCTTTTTACTTTTACTTTTACTTTTTACTTTTAATATCATCCTCCTTGCGTTATCCCGGCATTTGCCACGGCTCATGGGAGCCTGGGGTCCGCTTTGACAACTAATCCCAAGATTTGGTATAGGCACTGGTTTTTACGAATGCGAATGCCATCTGACCTTCCAACCCGAAGGGTAAACTAGACCTTATTGGAATTAGTCCGGTTTCCTCACGATGTTTTCCTTCACTGAAAAGCGAATGGCAAATATCAAATGACATTTCGCACATAAATTCCGAAAAACTCATTGGTGCGAGCCGGGGTTCGAAACCGCGACCTCCGGCACGAAAGTCGCACGTACTTACCACTAGGCTACCAGCGCACACCTTGTATATTTAACTAAAATTCCCAAGTTGAAAGGGGGGCTCCTTTCTATTTTAGCATTTTCGACTAAAACATACTTAAGAGGATATTATCCTCTTCAGTGTGTTTTAGTCTTAAGAGTAGACACGGTATTTATGAGAGCGTCACGCACGCGGGTACCAATTGATGCGTATCAAGTGTGAAATACCCTTTAGGACCCAAACGAATGTAAAGTTGCCAGAGCCAGCTTAAAAAGGAATTTGAGAAAGTGCTGTTATTAACGTCGTCATTTTTACATACATCACATTTATCATGATATAGTACCTAAAACATTTTGTCACTAGATTTTGCTCATAAAGAGCCGGTTCGCAATATTTGTTTATAAAAAAATATGTGTTTGTCCCGTTGGCAGTGGAGACCTTAGGGTATTGGTTTGTGTGTTCCATATAAAATTCGAGTTTCGAATACGTCACGCTCGTAGTAAGTTCATACTAAAATCGTGACGTAAAAGAAAAAAAATAAGGACACATTTTTTTACCGTCGGGATCGAATCAGTTCGTGATTTTGAGATGAGACACGTCCAGATCTGGTGAAATTTGATATTCGGGTTTTTTAGGGTTCCGTACCTCAAAAAGGAAAAACTGAACCCTTATAGGATCACTCGTGTGTCTGTCTGTCCGTTGTCACAGCCAATTTTCTCCGAAACTACCGAACCGATTAACTGACATGTAATCCTGATAATAGCTTAGGTCGCACTGTGTATAGGAAACCTACTCATACTGATAGGTACTTAAATGGCAAATCCCACCACCATCCCAGTCAACTAGCTACTGTAGGCAAATCTTTGTTTCAGAGAGCCCAAAGGATTATGTGACGACCAGCATTTTGGCCGCGGAGCTTCGACATGCCAGGCAGGCGCTGTTGGCGAACGAGCTCAAGATACCGCGTGTCAAGCAGAAGGCCCGCTTGAAGATCCCTACAGTCGAGCGCCGGCCTGCTATTCTGTCTTTTGTTAGAGGGGTCACGGATAGGATCAGCCACATCTTGAAACGGGCTTCTATTAAAACTTATTTCAAGCCTATGAAGAAGATGTCCCAATTCCTGAGGCCTGTAAAATGTCAAACTCCTCTACACAATGCGGGAGTGTACAGGCTAGACTGTGAGTGCGGCCTGTCATATGTGGGATAGACGAAACGAAGTATTTCCACACGGGTGAAGGAACACGTCGGCAAAGGTTTGCAGTCTCTGAACATGTCATGGATAAAGTCAATCATGCTATAAAGTTTGACAAGCCTCTGGTTCTTGCTAAGGAGAAGCAATATATACCCAGAATGTTGCGAGAGGCCATTGAGATCAAGAAATATCCAAACTTTAATAGAGAAGATAGCTTTACTTTACCGCCGGCTTGGGATCCAGTAGTACATCTGATAATGGAACAAGCACAACGAAGACTGTGAGGCATTTGTGTTGTATGGTATTGGACATTTGCAGTTTGTTCTTTGTCAATTTTGTGTAGATTAATTGGTTAATTATTTTTTAACATAGTAATGGTAAATTTTTTGAATATTGTATAACTAGCTTTATTAATAGTGTGTGAACCTGCCTTAGAAATCTATATTATTTGTGGTCATGGTTCGTTAATATTTCTTGTATGTGGGTAGCTTTTGCACATTGTAATTTTTCCTCAGTCACCCGTTGACCACCAACGCTGTAAAGAGTTCGAAACGTCGGGATGAATTTTAAATTCATTATACGCGATTTAATCCGTTTCCATAGTTTTATTTCATGTAATTTAAATTTAATTGTAGGGGCCACTTTTGGGGGGTAAAATTGAAAATATATTGTGTTACATGTCAACTGTTATAAGTATTTCAAAAATATTTTTTTTATTAATTTTTAGTAAAGTAATTTTCAAGTAATTTTAGAAAATAGGCAAGAACTGACCCCCCCCCACCCCCTTATCACCGAAACTACTTAGCATAAAATTTTCAAAAAAATACACGAGATAGTTTTCAATCTATAGATTACAGGAAAACCTATTAGAAATCTACATTAAAGCGTAAGTTACTTAAGTAAAGCGTAATTACTTAGTAAGCGTAAGTTAGTTAGTTAATACTTTCTTAAATAAACTAAAAAATCAACTTATAGGGAAATGTTATTATAATTTACAAGATTTTTTGGTAGACAAAGAAATTTAAAATTTAAATTAATGATTAATATGTCAAATATTAAGGTAACTTAACTTATAATTTACTGTGATTAAGCTTTGTTTATATTGTTTTTATTGTTAACTAGTATGTATTTTCATTAGGATAGATTAGTATTTAAGTTCTAGATCATAAGTTTACCTGCTATGACCTAACAGGATGTCATATAACGTGTACCTACCCATTATTGTATACTTATGTGAAAGCATGAATAAATGAATATGAATATGAAGTTGGACTTAAAAGAAAAAAACTTAAATTACGAAGTTCAGTAACTGTCGCTGCAAGGAGTTACCAAATCTCTTGAAATTGTGTGAGCGCGTTACATATAAACTCATTTCTGTTTCGTTTTGTTCAAAATATCGATTATTCGCAAAATGACTTAAATTCCTACTAAAAAGGAGGCGCTTAAGCCTTTCTTTAGTGTACGGAACCCTTGCAACGCGAGTACAACTCGCACTTGGCCGGTATTTTTTAAACACCCTGGTGTGCAGAAGGTAAAGCTTTCTTACTCGAATTGGGGCGGTGGCTCAGCGATAGAGGCCATGACCCTCGTTCCGGGTCTTTTCCGATGCAAAGGCTGTCTATCGCAATTCAGCGTGGGAACGCAATAAGTATGATGGGCACCCTAGCTTTGCGCCTGAGATGGTCCGGAACGAATTTTGTCAGTAGGGTTTAGTTTTAATAGTAATTTTAGTTTTAATAGGGTAATAATATATAATAATGACATGAAATGAAACTATCAACGAGAATAAGCAACAGAAAAAATAACTCATTATCTGAACAGTGCTCAACTCAACCCTCTTCGTAGTTATTACATAGGTACCTACTCTGTCTCTTCTCATCATTAAGGCTGCGCAGCCGGTTGAACAAAACTGAGAACTGTGCTACAATATCTTCAGAATGCTGGCCTCAGTTTTATCTTACAGTGAAAGCAGTTACAGTGTGAAATATTTACCAAATTTAACAATTACTTAGTTACGTTTTGATTTTTTAGTGTCATTTGTTTAGTTTACGTATAGTAAAGTGTTGTGGGTGATCCTAACAGTGGCAATGTAGCAATCAACCAATATTTACACACTTCACGCGTAGAGACTACTTATGGAAGAATTAAGACAAAGAAGAATAATATACATGGGATCCGTGGAGTTATAGAAAACTACCGATATACTCCACTATCGCTGAAATAACACAACTACAACGTGCAACGACATCAAGCTGGCTCTGAAACCGTAAAAGAAGACGGGAGAAGCCCCTCCGGAAGCTAGCCAGCTTCCGTCTGATACATCCGAGACGAAGAAATGACAAGTGAGACAAAGGGGAGGGTGTATTTTAAATGCAGTCACATATCCTTACAACTTATATTTATTACACACCAAGTATAGTATTTATCTACCCAACGCTGACTTTACGATGCCTTGTATTCGGGTCGGCTTCAAATTTCCCGTCTCTCCTACTATCCTGACTGCAAACCCTACACTCCCATCCCTATCTACTGGGTGCTCTGGTGTCTTGGACAGGCTGCGGGGGCCTACGGCGGGGCAGCAGGGGTTGCTGCGCAATGAGCCGGTTTGCAAACGTACTCTGTCTGATTCTACGTTCGAGTCTTAGTCGGTGAGATGTGACGCAGACATATCCAACGACTCGCTGCCTCTTAGGCTCAATCATCAGAGTCACGTGAGCCTACAGCGCTATTGCGTATCAAAATCTCCTCCCCCTGTAGTCTCCCCTTCCTAGTCCTTGCAGCAGGATCTGCTGGATGGAGTTACCCCCTGAATCTGAATCTGGTACCTGTGTTAATTATGTACCTAAGTATCTGTTTACCTTATATATCTTGTGGGCTTCCGTTTTTCCGATGATAGTAGAAACCCTTCAATTAGTACCCTCAGTCTATTTGTTCCTAGTATGTCTACTTTAAGAAAGCAGCCAGTGTAGTTAGTTAGTTTTTTAAAATTAAATGGCTTCAGTCCATTATTGGGACTATTTCGCCAGTGTCAAGGTGATATGAGCTAATATTAATTAGTGATTTTGGTACGGTAAGCACGACAGTGTACGGTCAATACTAAACTACACACTAGTAAATTGATATCTAGATTTTACACGAGCACGTGGACTGCCGGCCGTGGACGACAAAAAAAGAGGCTAAATGCGTTTCGAGATTAATTATTCATCAGCTTCTCACTACAACATTAGTTTACTGCATAGTAAGCTATCGATATTACACTTTAAACAACATTAATTAGCAAAATAAAAATAAATTATTCACAACACGAGACCGCTAAGATGGCGCTTGAACCGGAACTCAGCAGCCAGTGTAAAAAATACCCTTAGTTCGCAGCAGTGTGACGGACGTCCCGCCAAAATCAGTAGTCTAACCTTCACGCACGTACGCGGAGAAAAATGCCCTAACCTTTTTCAAACATCGCTCGACTTCAAAGGAGTACGGAAGTAAGAAAAATATTCGTTGTGAGCTTTACAACATTGTGTGGCGATTGAATAGATTGAAAATGAATGAATGACATCGTTCAAAAAATTGCTTAATATAATAATAAGGGTGAATTTCTCAGCGCAAAAAAAATGCGGCGGAGCTGAAATTGACAGTGTGGACTAATTGTATCATAGTGCTATTTTTTTCCTGAAAACCTAACACATACATACATACATACAACATACATACAATCACGCCTGTATCCCATGAAGGGGTAGGCAGAGCACATGAAACTATTCAAGTTTCAGTGCCACTCTTGGCAAATAAGGGGTTGAAAGAAAACGAAACTGTGACATTGAAGTGACAGGTTGCCAGCCTCTCGCCTACGCCACAATTTAACCCATATCCTACAGTCGCCTTCTACGACACCCACGGGAAGATAGGGGGTGGTGAAATTCTTAACCCGTCACCACACAGGCAACCTAACACATATTATTATCTTAAGCCAAATCGCAAATTAATCGTAAACTAGAACGTTCCTTTGCTAATCCGCGAATTGATAACGTGCAAGTCAATCAGTGTTAACCTGTTGTACTTACTTGCGTATTTTTACATGCAATTAATTTTCCCACCCTCCCACCGCAAAAATAAAAATAAATACGCAAATAAATACAACAACCCACCACCAAAAATACAAAACTCGACACGTGTTTCGCCTCTCTACGAGGCATCCTCAGGAGCTGATGTTGACGGTCCGAAGTTCCGCAACCGACTGATCGTCTCCAGAATGGTCGGCCATATTTATACTTTGTCCACCCCCCCTACCAAGCAAGTTAGATGGAGAAATTCGTAATAACGGCGATGACGCAACATTCAACTGCTCATTAAGGATCAACCCCCTATTGTTGTACCTAATTATTTCCAACTGTTCCAAAACCCCTAAACGCAGCCCTTTCTCACATACATGTAACACATCAAAAGAATGATTATCTGATACAGTATGGCCACTCTCTATCAAATGCTTTGCAAAATTGGATCTTTCTGGATGGTTGTGCCTGTACGACGCCATATGCTCCTTGTACCTGGTAGTGAAATTTCGGCCCGTTTGGCCCACGTACACTTTGTTACAAACATCACAGGTCAACTTATAAACCCCAGATTGTTTCCCTTTCTCGATCCTGTCTTTTCCGTTGCAAAGCTTGGAGTGCAAAGTGTTATTTGTCCTAAAGGCCACTGGAATGTCGTTTGACTTCAAAACCTTATAAATGGCCTCCGACACTTTGCCAACATAGGTAATGCTCGCTTGACACCTCTTAACCGGTTCAGAAGAACGTGCCGCATACAACATATTGTTAACCATAACCATTCGCTTCTTTCTGATGATGCCATCAATGATTGACTTATCATAGCCGTTCGAAACTGCCAAGTGGTAAATATTGTTCAATTCGGCTCGATAGTGTTCCTCAGAAAGAGGCACAGACAACATCCTATGCACATAACAGTGAAAAGCGGCTAACTTATGCTGCCAAGGGTGTGTAGAAGAAGCTGGTATAACCGTGTCAGTATGTGTAGGCTTGCGGTAAATTTGGAATTGATGGCTATTATTTACTCTAGTAATGGTCAAATCTAGAAAATTCAGTGACTTGTCTTGCTCTAGTTCCTTCTTAAACTTGATCTTTGGATGTTTACTATTAAGCCCAGTAACAAATGAATCCAGCAGGTCCATACTCCCCGTCCAACAAATAATCAAATCATCTACGTATCTGAAGTAATACAATATATTATCATTCCCTGCAATGTGCTGGTTCTCAAAGTGGTCCATAAAGACATCCGCCATTAAAGGACTTAGCGGAGAACCCATGGCCAAACCATCACTTTGCAAATAATACTGTCCCCCAAATCTAAAATAATTATGTTTCATACAAAGAGCAGTTAGATCTATCAACTCATCTACCTCCCCTGGATGTAAACGTTGCTTTTCAAAAATGTCCCTAAGAATATCCAAAGTCTCCCCATACGGCACATTCGTAAACAAACTATCTACATCCAACGAAAGCAAGACAGCATTATCCGGAACAATAATATCTTTGATCTTTTCTATTAACTGCAAACTATTCTTCAAACAAAACTTCGGCCGGAACTGGGACTTTTCTCTAATAATGTGATTCAACCTCTTAGCTAGATTATAAGTTGGCGCACCCAAATATGAGACCACTGGACGAACTGGAATGTTATCCTTATGAATCTTAGGCATCCCATAAAGAATAGGAGCTCGTGGATTCATTGGCACAACCATGCTCTTCTGATGTTCAGTTTCAAAAACAAACATAGAGTTCTTAATTGCATGTCTCAGATCTTTCTGGAATCCTGGAGTTGGGTCTCTCTGCAAGCTTGAAAAGTCTTCACCTTGAATCAGATCCAGAACTTTCTGATTATAACTTCCTTTCTCCAGAATAACAATGCAATTGCCTTTGTCCGCTTTCGAAACTACCAAATCATTTTCTCGCACTTTCTGTTGAATAGTTCTCAAGGCCAAACCATCAGAACAAACTCCACCACCCTGTGCCGGAACAGTACTTTTAATAACATTAGCTGCCATGGTTTTGGTATCTAAATTACCACGGCCACGCACTATCGCTACCTCTGAATCCACAGCCAAATTCTCTAACGTCCCCTGAGTAATTTTTGGTTGGAAATTATATTTCAACCCTTTTTCTAAGAGCCCTATTTCATTTTCCGAAAACTCCACATTAGTTAAATTTTTCACACGTGGATGGAAGTTATGGTGAGGCGTTGGTTCCGTTTCCCTCCTCCTCAAAACCGAACTAGAACTCGACTCCGTTAACCTACGCAATTTGTTTAGCTGAGTAGTATACATCTCATGTGCAAGTTCAGAAGCAAAGTATCTCGCCTTTTGGTCTAGGATATCAAACTCGAGATTATGCAACTTAAATGAGAGTTCAGAATACAACACCTTAAGATGCAATTTCAAATTATCTCTAACCGAAAACCAATGGCGAGATTCTTCGTTCAACCAAATTCTCTGAGCCCTACTAACAGCCAACTTAGCAGCCCTTGAAATACTACTACAGCGCAAATGGATGTAATTAGGCACAACGTTCAAACGCTTGCACTGTTGATTAAACCACACATTCTGGACAGCTGCACGATGTTGTTTGGTTAGTTTGACATAAAGTCGTGCCTGTTCGGCCACGCTAGCCGTTTTCAAATAATCGATGGAATCAGGCGTTACTTTGCGGAAATCCATGTTAATCGTAAACTAGAACGTTCCTTTGCTAATCCGCGAATTGATAACGTGCAAGTCAATCAGTGTTAACCTGTTGTACTTACTTGCGTATTTTTACATGCAATTAATTTTCCCACCCTCCCACCGCAAAAATAAAAATAAATACGCAAATAAATACAACAACCCACCACCAAAAATACAAAACTCGACACGTGTTTCGCCTCTCTACGAGGCATCCTCAGGAGCTGATGTTGACGGTCCGAAGTTCCGCAACCGACTGATCGTCTCCAGAATGGTCGGCCATATTTATACTTTGTCCACCCCCTACCAAGCAAGTTAGATGGAGAAATTCGTAATAACGGCGATGACGCAACATTCAACTGCTCATTAAGGATCAACCCCCTATTGTTGTACCTAATTATTTCCAACTGTTCCAAAACCCCTAAACGCAGCCCTTTCTCACATACATGTAACACATCAAAAGAATGATTATCTGATACAGTATGGCCACTCTCTATCAAATGCTTTGCAAAATTGGATCTTTCTGGATGGTTGTGCCTGTACGACGCCATATGCTCCTTGTACCTGGTAGTGAAATTTCGGCCCGTTTGGCCCACGTACACTTTGTTACAAACATCACAGGTCAACTTATAAACCCCAGATTGTTTCCCTTTCTCGATCCTGTCTTTTCCGTTGCAAAGCTTGGAGTGCAAAGTGTTATTTGTCCTAAAGGCCACTGGAATGTCGTTTGACTTCAAAACCTTATAAATGGCCTCCGACACTTTGCCAACATAGGTAATGCTCGCTTGACACCTCTTAACCGGTTCAGAAGAACGTGCCGCATACAACATATTGTTAACCATAACCATTCGCTTCTTTCTGATGATGCCATCAATGATTGACTTATCATAGCCGTTCGAAACTGCCAAGTGGTAAATATTGTTCAATTCGGCTCGATAGTGTTCCTCAGAAAGAGGCACAGACAACATCCTATGCACATAACAGTGAAAAGCGGCTAACTTATGCTGCCAAGGGTGTGTAGAAGAAGCTGGTATAACCGTGTCAGTATGTGTAGGCTTGCGGTAAATTTGGAATTGATGGCTATTATTTACTCTAGTAATGGTCAAATCTAGAAAATTCAGTGACTTGTCTTGCTCTAGTTCCTTCTTAAACTTGATCTTTGGATGTTTACTATTAAGCCCAGTAACAAATGAATCCAGCAGGTCCATACTCCCCGTCCAACAAATAATCAAATCATCTACGTATCTGAAGTAATACAATATATTATCATTCCCTGCAATGTGCTGGTTCTCAAAGTGGTCCATAAAGACATCCGCCATTAAAGGACTTAGCGGAGAACCCATGGCCAAACCATCACTTTGCAAATAATACTGTCCCCCAAATCTAAAATAATTATGTTTCATACAAAGAGCAGTTAGATCTATCAACTCATCTACCTCCCCTGGATGTAAACGTTGCTTTTCAAAAATGTCCCTAAGAATATCCAAAGTCTCCCCATACGGCACATTCGTAAACAAACTATCTACATCCAACGAAAGCAAGACAGCATTATCCGGAACAATAATATCTTTGATCTTTTCTATTAACTGCAAACTATTCTTCAAACAAAACTTCGGCCGGAACTGGGACTTTTCTCTAATAATGTGATTCAACCTCTTAGCTAGATTATACACACCCTTCTACACACCCTTGGCAGCATAAGTTAGCCGCTTTTCACTGTTATGTGCATAGGATGTTGTCTGTGCCTCTTTCTGAGGAACACTATCGAGCCGAATTGAACAATATTTACCACTTGGCAGTTTCGAACGGCTATGATAAGTCAATCATTGATGGCATCATCAGAAAGAAGCGAATGGTTATGGTTAACAATATGTTGTATGCGGCACGTTCTTCTGAACCGGTTAAGAGGTGTCAAGCGAGCATTACCTATGTTGGCAAAGTGTCGGAGGCCATTTATAAGGTTTTGAAGTCAAACGACATTCCAGTGGCCTTTAGGACAAATAACACTTTGCACTCCAAGCTTTGCAACGGAAAAGACAGGATCGAGAAAGGGAAACAATCTGGGGTTTATAAGTTGACCTGTGATGTTTGTAACAAAGTGTACGTGGGCCAAACGGGCCGAAATTTCACTACCAGGTACAAGGAGCATATGGCGTCGTACAGGCACAACCATCCAGAAAGATCCAATTTTGCAAAGCATTTGATAGAGAGTGGCCATACTGTATCAGATAATCATTCTTTTGATGTGTTACATGTATGTGAGAAAGGGCTGCGTTTAGGGGTTTTGGAACAGTTGGAAATAATTAGGTACAACAATAGGGGGTTGATCCTTAATGAGCAGTTGAATGTTGCGTCATCGCCGTTATTACGAATTTCTCCATCTAACTTGCTTGGTAGGGGGGGTGGACAAAGTATAAATATGGCCGACCATTCTGGAGACGATCAGTCGGTTGCGGAACTTCGGACCGTCAACATCAGCTCCTGAGGATGCCTCGTAGAGAGGCGAAACACGTGTCGAGTTTTGTATTTTTGGTGGTGGGTTGTTGTATTTATTTGCGTATTTATTTTTATTTTTGCGGTGGGAGGGTGGGAAAATTAATTGCATGTAAAAATACGCAAGTAAGTACAACAGGTTAACACTGATTGACTTGCACGTTATCAATTCGCGGATTAGCAAAGGAACGTTCTAGTTTACGATTAACATGGATTTCCGCAAAGTAACGCCTGATTCCATCGATTATTTGAAAACGGCTAGCGTGGCCGAACAGGCACGACTTTATGTCAAACTAACCAAACAACATCGTGCAGCTGTCCAGAATGTGTGGTTTAATCAACAGTGCAAGCGTTTGAACGTTGTGCCTAATTACATCCATTTGCGCTGTAGTAGTATTTCAAGGGCTGCTAAGTTGGCTGTTAGTAGGGCTCAGAGAATTTGGTTGAACGAAGAATCTCGCCATTGGTTTTCGGTTAGAGATAATTTGAAATTGCATCTTAAGGTGTTGTATTCTGAACTCTCATTTAAGTTGCATAATCTCGAGTTTGATATCCTAGACCAAAAGGCGAGATACTTTGCTTCTGAACTTGCACATGAGATGTATACTACTCAGCTAAACAAATTGCGTAGGTTAACGGAGTCGAGTTCTAGTTCGGTTTTGAGGAGGAGGGAAACGGAACCAACGCCTCACCATAACTTCCATCCACGTGTGAAAAATTTAACTAATGTGGAGTTTTCGGAAAATGAAATAGGGCTCTTAGAAAAAGGGTTGAAATATAATTTCCAACCAAAAATTACTCAGGGGACGTTAGAGAATTTGGCTGTGGATTCAGAGGTAGCGATAGTGCGTGGCCGTGGTAATTTAGATACCAAAACCATGGCAGCTAATGTTATTAAAAGTACTGTTCCGGCACAGGGTGGTGGAGTTTGTTCTGATGGTTTGGCCTTGAGAACTATTCAACAGAAAGTGCGAGAAAATGATTTGGTAGTTTCGAAAGCGGACAAAGGCAATTGCATTGTTATTCTGGAGAAAGGAAGTTATAATCAGAAAGTTCTGGATCTGATTCAAGGTGAAGACTTTTCAAGCTTGCAGAGAGACCCAACTCCAGGATTCCAGAAAGATCTGAGACATGCAATTAAGAACTCTATGTTTGTTTTTGAAACTGAACATCAGAAGAGCATGGTTGTGCCAATGAATCCACGAGCTCCTATTCTTTATGGGATGCCTAAGATTCATAAGGATAACATTCCAGTTCGTCCAGTGGTCTCATATTTGGGTGCGCCAACTTATAATCTAGCTAAGAGGTTGAATCACATTATTAGAGAAAAGTCCCAGTTCCGGCCGAAGTTTTGTTTGAAGAATAGTTTGCAGTTAATAGAAAAGATCAAAGATATTATTGTTCCGGATAATGCTGTCTTGCTTTCGTTGGATGTAGATAGTTTGTTTACGAATGTGCCGTATGGGGAGACTTTGGATATTCTTAGGGACATTTTTGAAAAGCAACGTTTACATCCAGGGGAGGTAGATGAGTTGATAGATCTAACTGCTCTTTGTATGAAACATAATTATTTTAGATTTGGGGGACAGTATTATTTGCAAAGTGATGGTTTGGCCATGGGTTCTCCGCTAAGTCCTTTAATGGCGGATGTCTTTATGGACCACTTTGAGAACCAGCACATTGCAGGGAATGATAATATATTGTATTACTTCAGATACGTAGATGATTTGATTATTTGTTGGACGGGGAGTATGGACCTGCTGGATTCATTTGTTACTGGGCTTAATAGTAAACATCCAAAGATCAAGTTTAAGAAGGAACTAGAGCAAGACAAGTCACTGAATTTTCTAGATTTGACCATTACTAGAGTAAATAATAGCCATCAATTCCAAATTTACCGCAAGCCTACACATACTGACACGGTTATACCAGCTTCTTCTACACACCCTTGGCAGCATAAGTTAGCCGCTTTTCACTGTTATGTGCATAGGATGTTGTCTGTGCCTCTTTCTGAGGAACACTATCGAGCCGAATTGAACAATATTTACCACTTGGCAGTTTCGAACGGCTATGATAAGTCAATCATTGATGGCATCATCAGAAAGAAGCGAATGGTTATGGTTAACAATATGTTGTATGCGGCACGTTCTTCTGAACCGGTTAAGAGGTGTCAAGCGAGCATTACCTATGTTGGCAAAGTGTCGGAGGCCATTTATAAGGTTTTGAAGTCAAACGACATTCCAGTGGCCTTTAGGACAAATAACACTTTGCACTCCAAGCTTTGCAACGGAAAAGACAGGATCGAGAAAGGGAAACAATCTGGGGTTTATAAGTTGACCTGTGATGTTTGTAACAAAGTGTACGTGGGCCAAACGGGCCGAAATTTCACTACCAGGTACAAGGAGCATATGGCGTCGTACAGGCACAACCATCCAGAAAGATCCAATTTTGCAAAGCATTTGATAGAGAGTGGCCATACTGTATCAGATAATCATTCTTTTGATGTGTTACATGTATGTGAGAAAGGGCTGCGTTTAGGGGTTTTGGAACAGTTGGAAATAATTAGGTACAACAATAGGGGTTGATCCTTAATGAGCAGTTGAATGTTGCGTCATCGCCGTTATTACGAATTTCTCCATCTAACTTGCTTGGTAGGGGGTGGACAAAGTATAAATATGGCCGACCATTCTGGAGACGATCAGTCGGTTGCGGAACTTCGGACCGTCAACATCAGCTCCTGAGGATGCCTCGTAGAGAGGCGAAACACGTGTCGAGTTTTGTATTTTTGGTGGTGGGTTGTTGTATTTATTTGCGTATTTATTTTTATTTTTGCGGTGGGAGGGTGGGAAAATTAATTGCATGTAAAAATACGCAAGTAAGTACAACAGGTTAACACTGATTGACTTGCACGTTATCAATTCGCGGATTAGCAAAGGAACGTTCTAGTTTACGATTAACATGGATTTCCGCAAAGTAACGCCTGATTCCATCGATTAAATCGCAAATTGTTATAAAAGCTATTGATATTTATTTAGAATTTTTTTAATGGCGCAATTATAATTTTGGTGGAGTGTCCTGAATCCATTCTGCTTGACTAATTTGTATGGTACATCAATAACATCCATTAATTTAACTCAAACACCACAAATTATTCCTCGTTATTAGTGTACGTATGTTATAATAAAATAATAGTAAGGAATTGTCCATAATTGGATACTTTAAACTAAGCATTAATAGTTGTCCGGGTAAATTTGTAAATTTTGGTGGTAAACATTGAAAATGACTTTATGGTCGAACGAAATGCAACAAGGCTTAGAAACGTGTAGTAGCCTGTTAGTTTAGTTCTGTTCTGGCCCTGAACTATGACGTACGTGTCGTACGCCACTGGATCTGACCAGCAAACACGTAAGTACCTAATTTTGGTGTATTAAAATATTTTTTCATGCAATTTTGGTGGTATATCTAACTAATGACAAACAAGTAGTTATGTTTACGTAAACTGTTTTTAAAGCATGTTTATGGTTTCTTTAAAAAGTAATAAACTTGAAAGTGACGTGAATGAAATAGTTTATTTTTAAAAATTTTATTATGCAATGGTTCTAATTTTGGTGCATCAATTTTGGTGGTTTTGGTGGTAATTGGAAAGCCACCAAAATTGCTTAATGCCACCGAAATTGATACTTACGAGTATCCTGAGCTAAAACGAAGTATTTTATTTATTTGCTGTCATATATTTATACTTTTAGTTTACAATAATAATTGACTAAGTTGATTAAATACCAGTAACAACGAAAAACTTTAAAATAAACTATAATTTCACTTTTTGTAATAGAAAATAATTCATTTTTAGAATGGCTAACCAAAAAAAGAAACAATCTAGAGAGGAGGTCCTTGAAAAGAAGAAACTTGCTGAGCGGAAACGAATAAGGAGAATTATGAGTAATCCCGAGAAAGCAGCAGATTTGCGAAGAAAAGAAGGGGAACGGTATCATCGTTAAAAAACCCAAGGTAAGATTTTACCTCTAAGCAGCATGCAGCCTCGTGAAAGGCGAAGAAAAAGGAATAGACAGAATTTCAGAGCATATTATAAAAGAAAAAAAAGGAAGGCTTCGTAATGAGCACAAGTATTAGCACCTGCAAGTGGGATTCCCACTTCGCCCCTGCCTGGTCCTTCTACGCCACAAAATCCTTGTCTCAGTCGCTCTCGTTCTCCGAGTCCTGAGCTTGACACAAACAACTCACGTCGACTACGCTCCCAAGCTGTCCATCGCAATGTGTCCAATAACCCATAGTTTCTGTGTTGTCAAATTCTTTATAGTCCATAATTTTATTTTTGCAGTTCAAACATTTTCGTTGCAAGTTACAGTAATGACCTCACATCACAAACTTTTCGTAATGTGACTAGTAGGTACTTAACTGCTTTTATTGATGATAATTTTCATTTTTAATGCGGATTCTAACAACTCCATGTTCGCATGTATTTGACATAGACAGGTGTAAAGATTAGTCAGTTCTGCTTTTACATCCCAAAAGGGTTTCATTCTAGCGAAAGTTACGTACCTAACTGACTGGAGGATAGCCTGATTTTAAATAACTTTGGTGTAATTTTTTTATTGACGCATTCAGATATCTTTTTTGTTTTTTTGAGTCTCTTTTTCTTTAGTCAAAGTCTTCTTCTTTCTCGCAGTGTATACATTTGTGATGCTTTAGTTCTTTGATACCTTCGATTTTTTTTTTTATACTACGTTATAAAATGAAAAATATCATCAATAAAAGCAGTACCTACTATTCATTACGAAAAGTTTGTGTTGTGAGGTCATTACTGTAACTTGCAACGAACATGTTTGAACTGCAAAAATAAAATTATGGACTATAAAGAATTTGACAACACAGAAACTATGGGTTATTGGACACATTGCGATGGACAGCTTGGGAGCGTAGTCGACGTGAGATGTTTGTGTCAAGCTCAGGACTCGGAGAACGAGAGCGACTGAGACAAGGATTTTGTGGCGTAGAAGGACCAGGCAGGGACGAAGTGGGAATCCCACTTGCTGGTGCTAATACTTGTGGTCATTACAAAGCCTTCCTTTTTTTTCTTTTATAATATGCTCTGAAATTCTGTCTATTCCTTTTTCTTCGTCTTTCACGATGCTGCATGCTGCTTAGAGGTACAATCTTACCTTGGGCTTTTTAACGATGATACCGATCCCTTTCTTTTCTTCGCAAATCTGCTGCTTTCTCGGGATCACTCATAATTCTCCTTTTTCGTTTCCGCTCAGCAAGTTTCTTCTTTTCAAGGACCTCCTCTCTCGATTGTTTCTTTTTTTGGTTAGCCATTCTAAAAGTGAATTATTTTCTATTACAAACAGTGAAATTATAGTTTATTTCTAGTATAGTCTCATACACATCGATTTTAGCGACTTTGTTATAATCAGATAATCACTATAATAAAACGGATCATAAAACATCTGTCTTTGTTTCATTTTATAACTGATTAAATATAGATATACTACTAATGTGCAGAAATATCTAATTTTGGCGTGAATGAACAATTTTGGTGGCCAGTAAACCTAATTTTGGTGGGTGTACGCAATTTTGGTGGCAACCAAATTATTAAAACCATAATATCTCCAAAAATACTATGTGTATTACGGGGGCATTACTACACAATATACATTGGGACTAGTTACGTATAACCCATACATAATTTAGACATAAACTACAAAAATAAAAAATACCACCAAAATTAGTCAAATTTGGAACCTGTTGAAATTCACCCATAATAATTGCAACTTATGTTTTAGTTAATACGAATACACTTTAAATCATAATTAAGGAATAAGGCCTAACTGACCTAACCGACTCTCCAGACAACATTTAGTAGTAGTAGTAGTAGTAAATTAATAACAAAAAACACAGTAATTACAGTAAAGAACAGTACAAAGGCGAACTTATCCCTTTGAGGACATTTAGTATGGGTGGTTATTCTAATTTCAAGTGTTATGCTAAATACAGTTATGCGAATTAATTTTATTCATAAACACAATCGGCGTATAAACGTAATTTTGCAAACTTATTTTCGGACAGTATTATTTTATATTATAGCTGAGTTTAGACCAGCAAGTTATTGCTGCAAGTTTTGAGACAGAATTATACGCAAGAAAGAGATGAAGATATTTGCCACTCACTCTTACCTATAGTTGCATCTCAAAACTTGCAGCAATATCTTATCTTATCTTATCTTAAATCTGCGGGGGCCCTTACGGATACACTTCGACCCATCGGGATCTTTTGTGCAATTACCCCCTACGATCCTAAGATCCTTCAGCTATTCAGGAGCTTCTCGACCATCTCCACGTATCGGATGATGAGGCTCATGGGTAGCTCTCTGAAGTCCTTCGGTGCCAGGTAGCCTGCTCCAAAGTTCTTCATTCTTTGTCTGGCGAGGGCGTGACATTCACACATTAAATGTCTGACGGTCTCTTCCTCTTCGCCACACATGCGACAATCAGTGTTGTCGGCGTGTCCCATCTTGGCCAAAATTCCTTTGACCCCGTAATGGCCTGTGAACACCCCCGTTATAATTTGGAGTTGTCTTTTGCCTAGCTTCCCTAGCTTTTTGCTCCATCCAGAGTCTACCCTCTGCATAAAGAGCTTTGAATGCTTCAGACCAACCAGGGCATCCCACTCTTTTTGGTGACTAGCCTTTGTTTGGTCTTTCATAGCCATTCTGATGGTTCCTTGTGAAAGGCCCACATAAGGTTCCGGACCTATGAAGTTGTCTTCAGATCCGGCCTTGGCAAGTTCATCAGCGTTTTCATTGCCAATGAAGCCTTCGTGCCCCGGTATCCATACCAGTTGCACCTTGTTTTGCCTTCCAAGCTTGTTAAGAGCTTGGATGCCGTTTAATACCAGTCTAGAGGTAACTCTGGGCGATGTGAAGGCTTTGAGTGCCGCTTGACTGTCGCTGAGTATATAGATAGTCTTACCTTGGATTTGTCTAACTATATTCTCATGTACACAGGCAATTATTGCATATGTCTCGGCTTGGAAGACCGTGGCATAATTGCCCATGCTGATACTACCACTGTAGTCATTTGCATAAATGCCTGCGCCCGTACCAGATGCCATCTTGGACCCGTCTGTATACCAGATGATGGTGTTGTCATCAGGGGTGGGTGTCTCCAGCCCCTCCTTCCATTCGGCTCTAGTATGGACTTTGGTTTTGAAGTTTTTGTGGAAGATGAATTTCGGTTGCATTTTGTCGCAGCCCATACTCATCAGCCTTCCCATAGAATTGTTGTATTCCATGCTTGTGTGTTTAGTCTTCGGCATGCTATCGCTCCAGAGGCCTGTTAAAGCCAGCCGGTGTAGCGATTTCAGTGCCTCAGACTGTATCACTAGATGTAGCGGCGGGAGATCCAATAGTACCTCCAATGCTGCTGTTGGCGTCGTTCTGAACGCACCCGTTATAGCCATGCATGCTGTCCTTTGTACCTTCATGAGGACATCCTTGCATGTGCTCAGTAATGTCCTTGGCCACCAGGCCAGGCTTCCGTACAGGATTATAGGTCTCACCATCATGGTGTAGATCCACCTTAGTACCTTTGGGTTTAAACCCCATGTTTTGCCGTAAGCTGACCTACACATTCCAAACACTCTAAGTGCCTTGGCTGTGGTCAGTTCGACGTGTCTTTTCCAGTTCAGTTCTTTGTCTAGTGTTACCCCTAGATATTTCACTTCATTGGAAAGTTCAAGTACCCTTCCATAGAGCCTTAGTTGCTCCATGCCAGTAAGGGCCCTTTTCCTGGTAAACGGTACTACCACTGTTTTGCCTGGATTGATGGAGAGTTGTTGGTGGTTACACCACCTCTCCACTTGCCTCAGTGCTGTATTCATGATTTCTGACACCGTTCCCGGGAATTTCCCGTTTATGAGTATCACTAAATCATCTGCATAACCCACTGTATATACTGGGCCCTTATTTAGTTCTTCCAAAAGTGAGTTCACTACCAGGCTCCATAGAGTCGGAGAGAGAACCCCACCTTGTGGACAACCTTTTGTTGCTGTGGCTAGTAATTCTTCCCCCATGAGGGAGGACTTAATTAGCCGGCTGTTCAACATATTACCTATCCAGCGGCAGATGGTAGGTTCTATGCCATGTTTGAGTGCAGCATTATTGATTGCACCATATGTGGTGCGATCAAAGGCACCTTCGACATCCAGAAATGCAGCAAGACATAGTTCTTTGTTTTCTATGGCCTGCTCCGCTCTAGTTGTCACCAGGTGTAGTGCTGTCTCCGTGGACTTGCCCGGCTGGTATGCACATTGCAAGCGGTGTAGTGGATGTCTCTTGAGCGGACCATCCCTGATGTGTCTGTCCACCAGTTTCTCCAAAGTTTTAAGGAGAAATGATGATAGACTTATGGGCCTATATGATTTGGCTTCTGTGTAATCCTCTTTGCCTGGTTTGGGCAAGTATGTTACCTTTACTAACCTCCATGCACGTGGTACATGTCCGAAGGCAATACACGCTTTGTACAGTCTACTCAAGTGGGGTATAAGTACGTTAGCGCCTTCTCGTAGTAGTATGGGGTAGATTCCATCTGGCCCCGGGGCTTTATATGGCTGAAATGTCGATAATGCCCATTGTATTTTGTTGTGGTCTACTACCTTTTTCGACGTGTCCCAATTATGCCTGGTCGTGCGAGTGCACTGTTCCGTAACACTAATTGGTTCATCGTCTGGTACACTCTGATTTATTATCGAGCCTGGAAAGTGTGTGGCACACATCACCTTGAGGGTCTCTAGCCCCGTTTCAGTCATTCCACCATCACTCCTTCTAATAGAGGTGAGTGGGACTGACTTCGTTGTGGCTAGTGCCTTCGTGAGTCTCATGCCTTCCGGAATGGAACCGATTTGATCGCAGTGGTTTTTCCACGCTTTCCTTTTCGCTTTTCTCACTGCCTTGCTATACTCTGTGAGTTTTCGCGCGTAGAGCTCAAAATCATTACTTCTTTTGGCATCGTTAAAGACAGCCCTAGTTTCTTTCCTGAGTTTTCCATGCCTTTCCTGTGGCAATGTAGCAATCAACATCATTTAATATAAAAATGTTTAGAATCGTTAGCAGACGTTTCTGCTTAATAAAAATTAAACTTATTATTACCTAAGTACATAAGTTAATACAGGTCCATTAGTGTAGTCATTCTTAAAATAGCATAATTGCGACCCAAATTTGTTTTTCCAAATGGAATGCTAAATAACTTGTACAAACCAGGACGGGGTAACTTAGCAGGAACAGTTATTTTTATTTTACTTAACAATTCTAGACAATCTAAACCCTTACTATTAACTAATTTATAAAGGATCATTAAATCTCGTTCTTTTCGTCTGTTATAATATATATCAGTCATAGTAATCCTGGTCAAGGTAAGTGTATTATAATGATACAATCATTAATCCGCAGCTGCTACAGACTTTTTATATTTGTATTAATATTCCGTTTTAAAATAAGCCTTGAATTTCCATATTCCGCGCAAATCGAAACCTGCATTTATTTGCCTTCCTACCTGTGAGCTGCATCGCAAATATGGATTACACTTTACAGCCTACCAGTATCCGATTTATAAGTGTTTAACGGGTTCCCTCTATTTGGCATACCTTTAAATTGTCCGAAACGTTTTTCGCATAACAGACTTCGCATAATCGGTTTTGGACGAATATTATTATGGTGGTAGAAAACTTAGGTATTTGCTGAGTTTAGACGAGCAAGTTATTGCTGCAAGTTTTGAGATGCAACTATAGGTAAGAGTGAGTGGCAAATATCTTCATCTCTTTCTTGCGTATAATTCTGTCTCAGAACTTGCAGCAATAACTTGCTGGTCTAAACTCAGCTATAATATAAAATAATACTGTCCGAAAATAAGTTTGCAAAATTACGTTTATACGCCGATTGTGTTTATGAATAAAATTAATTCGCATAACTGTATTTAGCATAACACTTGAAATTAGAATAACCACCCATACTAAATGTCCTCAAAGGGATAAGTTCGCCTTTGTACTGTTCTTTACTGTAATTACTGTGTTTTTTGTTATTAATTTACTACTACTACTACTAAATGTTGTCTGGAGAGTCGGTTAGGTCAGTTAGGCCTTATTCCTTAATTATGATTTAAAGTGTATTCGTATTAACTAAAACATAAGTTGCAATTATTATGGGTGAATTTCAACAGGTTCCAAATTTGACTAATTTTGGTGGTATTTTTTATTTTTGTAGTTTATGTCTAAATTATGTATGGGTTATACGTAACTAGTCCCAATGTATATTGTGTAGTAATGCCCCCGTAATACACATAGTATTTTTGGAGATATTATGGTTTTAATAATTTGGTTGCCACCAAAATTGCGTACACCCACCAAAATTAGGTTTACTGGCCACCAAAATTGTTCATTCACGCCAAAATTAGATATTTCTGCACATTAGTAGTATATCTATATTTAATCAGTTATAAAATGAAACAAAGACAGATGTTTTATGATCCGTTTTATTATAGTGATTATCTGATTATAACAAAGTCGCTAAAATCGATGTGTATGAGACTATACTAGAAATAAACTATAATTTCACTGTTTGTAATAGAAAATAATTCACTTTTAGAATGGCTAACCAAAAAAGAAACAATCGAGAGAGGAGGTCCTTGAAAAGAAGAAACTTGCTGAGCGGAAACGAAAAAGGAGAATTATGAGTGATCCCGAGAAAGCAGCAGATTTGCGAAGAAAAGAAAGGGATCGGTATCATCGTTAAAAAGCCCAAGGTAAGATTGTACCTCTAAGCAGCATGCAGCCTCGTGAAAGACGAAGAAAAAGGGATAGACAGAATTTCAGAGCATATTATAAAAGAAAAAAAAGGAAGGCTTTGTAATGACCACAAGTATTAGCACCAGCAAGTGGGATTCCCACTTCGCCCCTGCCTGGTCCTTCTACGCCACAAAATCCTTGTCTCAGTCGCTCTCGTTCTCCGAGTCCTGAGCTTGACACAAACATCTCACGTCGACTACGCTCCCAAGCTGTCCATCGCAATGTGTCCAATAACCCATAGTTTCTGTGTTGTCAAATTCTTTATAGTCCATAATTTTATTTTTGCAGTTCAAACATGTTCGTTGCAAGTTACAGTAATGACCTCACAACACAAACTTTTCGTAATGAATAGTAGGTACTGCTTTTATTGATGATATTTTTCATTTTATAACGTAGTATAAAAAAAAAATCGAAGGTATCAAAGAACTAAAGCATCACAAATGTATACACTGCGAGAAAGAAGAAGACTTTGACTAAAGAAAAAGAGACTCAAAAAAACAAAAAAGATATCTGAATGCGTCAATAAAAAAATTACACCAAAGTTATTTAAAATCAGGCTATCCTCCAGTCAGTTAGGTACGTAACTTTCGCTAGAATGAAACCCTTTTGGGTTGTAAAAGCAGAACTGACTAATCTTTACACCTGTCTATGTCAAATACATGCGAACATGGAGTTGTTAGAATCCGCATTAAAAATGAAAATTATCATCAATAAAAGCAGTTAAGTACCTACTAGTCACATTACGAAAAGTTTGTGATGTGAGGTCATTACTGTAACTTGCAACGAAAATGTTTGAACTGCAAAAATAAAATTATGGACTATAAAGAATTTGACAACACAGAAACTATGGGTTATTGGACACATTGCGATGGACAGCTTGGGAGCGTAGTCGACGTGAGTTGTTTGTGTCAAGCTCAGGACTCGGAGAACGAGAGCGACTGAGACAAGGATTTTGTGGCGTAGAAGGACCAGGCAGGGGCGAAGTGGGAATCCCACTTGCAGGTGCTAATACTTGTGCTCATTACGAAGCCTTCCTTTTTTTTTCTTTTATAATATGCTCTGAAATTCTGTCTATTCCTTTTTCTTCGCCTTTCACGAGGCTGCATGCTGCTTAGAGGTAAAATCTTACCTTGGGTTTTTTAACGATGATACCGTTCCCCTTCTTTTCTTCGCAAATCTGCTGCTTTCTCGGGATTACTCATAATTCTCCTTATTCGTTTCCGCTCAGCAAGTTTCTTCTTTTCAAGGACCTCCTCTCTAGATTGTTTCTTTTTTTGGTTAGCCATTCTAAAAATGAATTATTTTCTATTACAAAAAGTGAAATTATAGTTTATTTTAAAGTTTTTCGTTGTTACTGGTATTTAATCAACTTAGTCAATTATTATTGTAAACTAAAAGTATAAATATATGACAGCAAATAAATAAAATACTTCGTTTTAGCTCAGGATACTCGTAAGTATCAATTTTGGTGGCATTAAGCAATTTTGGTGGCTTTCCAATTACCACCAAAACAACCAAAATTGATGCACCAAAATTAGAACCATTGCATAATAAAATTTTTAAAAATAAACTATTTCATTCACGTCACTTTCAAGTTTATTACTTTTTAAAGAAACCATAAACATGCTTTAAAAACAGTTTACGTAAACATAACTACTTGTTTGTCATTAGTTAGATATACCACCAAAATTGCATGAAAAAATATTTTAATACACCAAAATTAGGTACTTACGTGTTTGCTGGTCAGATCCAGTGGCGTACGACACGTACGTCATAGTTCAGGGCCAGAACAGAACTAAACTAACAGGCTACTACACGTTTCTAAGCCTTGTTGCATTTCGTTCGACCATAAAGTCATTTTCAATGTTTACCACCAAAATTTACAAATTTACCCGGACAACTATTAATGCTTAGTTTAAAGTATCCAATTATGGACAATTCCTTACTATTATTTTATTATAACATACGTACACTAATAACGAGGAATAATTTGTGGTGTTTGAGTTAAATTAATGGATGTTATTGATGTACCATACAAATTAGTCAAGCAGAATGGATTCAGGACACTCCACCAAAATTATAATTGCGCCATTAAAAAAATTCTAAATAAATATCAATAGCTTTTATAACAATTTGCGATTTGGCTTAAGATAATAATATGTGTTAGGTTGCCTGTGTGGTGACGGGTTAAGAATTTCACCACCCCCTATCTTCCCGTGGGTGTCGTAGAAGGCGACTGTAGGATATGGGTTAAATTGCGGCGTAGGCGAGAGGCTGGCAACCTGTCACTTCAATGTCACAGTTTCGTTTTCTTTCAACCCCTTATTTGCCAAGAGTGGCACTGAAACTTGAATAGTTTCATGTGCTCTGCCTACCCCTTCATGGGATACAGGCGTGATTGTATGTATGTTGTATGTATGTATGTATGTGTTAGGTTTTCAGGAAAAAAATAGCACTATGATACAATTAGTCCACACTGTCAATTTCAGCTCCGCCGCATTTTTTTTGCGCTGAGAAATTCACCCTTATTATTATATTAAGCAATTTTTTGAACGATGTCATTCATTCATTTTCAATCTATTCAATCGCCACACAATGTTGTAAAGCTCACAACGAATATTTTTCTTACTTCCGTACTCCTTTGAAGTCGAGCGATGTTTGAAAAAGGTTAGGGCATTTTTCTCCGCGTACGTGCGTGAAGGTTAGACTACTGATTTTGGCGGGACGTCCGTCACACTGCTGCGAACTTAGGGTATTTTTTACACTGGCTGCTGACTTCCGGTTCAAGCGCCATCTTAGCGGTCTCGTGTTGTGAATAATTTATTTTTCTTTTGCTAATTAATGTTGTTTAAAGTGTAATATCGATAGCTTATTATGCAGTAAACTAATGTTGTAGTGAGAAGCTGATGAAGAATTAATCTCGAAACGCATTTAGCCTCTTTTTTTGTCGTCCACGGCCGGCAGTCCACGTGCTCGTGGAAAATCTAGATATCAATTTTCTAGTGTGTAGTTTAGTATTCACCGTACACTGTCGTGCTTACCGTACCAAAATCACTAATTAATATTAGCTCATATCACCTTGACACTGGCGAAATAGTCCCAATAATGGACTGAAGCCATTTAATTTTAAAAAACTAACTACACTGGCTACTTTCTTAAAGTAGACATACTAGGAACAAATAGACTGAGGGTACTAATTGAATGGCATCCTGTAAGTACTTACAGTATGCCATTCAATTAGTAGTATACTTCTTGAGAGTGTACACTACGCATACCATAATTATACTGAGAGAAACAAATATGGCTACTAATCTACTCGATCTTCAACAAGTACAGTGGTACCGCATTTTTTCTCCAATTTCATAGAATTATACAAATTTTTGGTGGCTATCAGTCATTTAATATCGTAAAATAAAGTAGTGCTATGATAACATTGATGACGCCACATACCTGTCATCTAGGGGTTTCTACTATCTGCAGCCTTGCGCAGGTTTATTGCTCGGCGTGGTAAGCCGCAGACAATATTTTCCGATAATGGCACAAATTTTCAAGGTGCTTGTAATGAATTCACAAAAGTTCTTAATGCATCGTCGTCATCAGATGTCGGTGAAGGTATTAAATTTTCATTCATACCGGCTTATGCAGCACATTTCGGCGGGTTATGGGAATCTGCCATAAAATCTATTAAGCATCATCTCCGTCGTGTGCTTGACCAGACACACATGACGTATGAGGAAATGTCTACACTTTTAATCCAAATTGAGGCAATTTTAAATTCAAGGCCACTGACTCCAATGTCAGATGACCCAAATGACCTTTGTCCCTTAACTCCTTCCCACTTCCTAATAGGGCGATCCACACAGTTCGTACCACATCCACAGATTACGGCAACCAACATCTCATCGCTTCAGCGCTGGAAACGCGTCGAGCTACTCAAGCAGCAGTTTTGGCATCGCTTCTCCACTGAGTATGTTCTTTGGCTTCAACAGAAGACAAAATGGCACGAATCCACGGGAGAGCTTCAGGAAGGTGCTCTGGTTGTTGTCAAAGACAGAACTCTGCCTCCCCTTCTCTGGCAACTTGGTCGAGTCGTCCGAGTTATTCCTGGCAGTGATGGCATCGCACGGGTGGCGGATATAAAAACAAAGAAAGGAGTCATCCGCAGGGCTTTCAACAACATCTGCCCTCTGCCTGTCAACAATCAAATTGCTCACCCTTGAGGCCGGGAGCATGTTACGAAACGTTCGAAAACCACCCTGGTTTTCGATCCTTTCTTCGTTTAGGTTAAGGCATTTATTTTCTGTAATTAAAATCAATTTTTCCAATTTTTATCAATTTAATAATAATAATTCAATTTAATTTTTAATGAATAATCATGTATCTGTTGACATTTCAATTTGTATATTCTTTGACTAAAATATTCAGTATTGTTCGAGTCGACATTATGCATTTTATAAATCTTCAGTATTAATTTATTCAATTTTTAATTTCATGTTATTGGTAATGTTTTAATTCATTCATATACTACTTGACTATTTTTTAAATAAAATATTCATTGAATTGTATAATTATAATAATATTTCAAATCTCTAGTTAAATCTAAATTTACAAATGGCAATGTGATAAGTTCAAATTTGACAGCTTTTAGAGCTTTTGGAAAACTTACGGTTATTCCGCCTCCAACGACATTCACTGTACCACTTTCTTTGTCTTCCACAATTCGGATTAAAACCAGCACCAAACTACAGTCCGCTTATTATTTCTACCACCACTACGAAGACCTGAGACCAGCGAAGATTTTACATGGTCTTTTACTTTGAGGACATTTAGTATGGGTGGTTATTCTAATTTCAAGTGTTATGCTAAATACAGTTATGCGAATTAATTTTATTCATAAACACAATCGGCGTATAAACGTAATTTTGCAAACTTATTTTCGGACAGTATTATTTTATATTATAGCTGAGTTTAGACCAGCAAGTTATTGCTGCAAGTTCTGAGACAGAATTATACGCAAGAAAGAGATGAAGATATTTGCCACTCACTCTTACCTATAGTTGCATCTCAAAACTTGCAGCAATAACTTGCTCGTCTAAACTCAGCAAATACCTAAGTTTTCTACCACCATAATAATATTCGTCCAAAACCGATTATGCGAAGTCTGTTATGCGAAAAACGTTTCGGACAATTTAAAGGTATGCCAAATAGAGGGAACCCGTTAAACACTTATAAATCGGATACTGGTAGGCTGTAAAGTGTAATCCATATTTGCGATGCAGCTCACAGGTAGGAAGGCAAATAAATGCAGGTTTCGATTTGCGCGGAATATGGAAATTCAAGGCTTATTTTAAAACGGAATATTAATACAAATATAAAAAGTCTGTAGCAGCTGCGGATTAATGATTGTATCATTATAATACACTTACCTTGACCAGGATTACTATGACTGATATATATTATAACAGACGAAAAGAACGAGATTTAATGATCCTTTATAAATTAGTTAATAGTAAGGGTTTAGATTGTCTAGAATTGTTAAGTAAAATAAAAATAACTGTTCCTGCTAAGTTACCCCGTCCTGGTTTGTACAAGTTATTTAGCATTCCATTTGGAAAAACAAATTTGGGTCGCAATTATGCTATTTTAAGAATGACTACACTAATGGACCTGTATTAACTTATGTACTTAGGTAATAATAAGTTTAATTTTTATTAAGCAGAAACGTCTGCTAACGATTCTAAACATTTTTATATTAAATGATGTTGATTGCTACATTGCCACAGGAAAGGCATGGAAAGATTTGCGAAGTCCGGCGTGGCTTCCGTAGCTCAATTGGTAAGAGCATTGCACGGATTGCAAAAATGGTGCGGGTTCAAGTCCCGCCGGAAGCGTAAATTTTTCCATTTTTTCCTTTAATATAAAAATGTTTAATAATAAGTTTATTGCATATTTATTAGTTGTAGTTCACTGGTCAAAGACACTTACGTAAGTTGTTGTAACTAGATTTGAGAGCATGTAATTGGCATTATCTGTTGGTAATCCTAAAAAAAATATTTGTCTAGATACTAATATTTTGACTTAATGCATAATCGCATCAGTTTACTGCGTCGTAATATCAGGTGCTCGGCGATAGTTGATAATTGAATAATAAATAAGTCCAGTGAAAGTGATTGCGTTCGCGAATCATTCACACACCACCACAGACCACAAAATTTGTCACTTAACTAGATGATGGTCTCGCCGGAAGATCAGCGCTGACATTGTGCTGAGGCGAGACCATTTCGTGGTGAACATTATTTATAAATACATACTGTGTTTTAACTATTAAATGTGTTTTTATTGTTATGTTTACGTTCATCATGAATAATTGCTTTTTGTATTGTGTTGTTTTCATAACCCTTATAGTTGTTTAATTTTTATGTTTTTTTTTGTATAATTTAATTTGTTCCATTGCTAATTAGCCGTTAAGTGCGTTAAGCTTAATTTGCTGTAGTAGTTATATGCTGCTTTATCTATACTGTTTATAGCTCTTAGTGAGAGTGCCTTAGGAGGTAGGTGCACATCTCATGAACTGTACAACATACCTGATGTAATTGTTATGTATTGGTACCTCTACCTATTTCTGTTGCACATCTAATAAAAAAAAATCTAACATTCGATCAGACTTATAAAAATTGAAGACTAAATTTTTGTGTTTGCTAATCTGTATTTTCTTTTGTTAATTTGGATTACTGTCGTTTTATGTACCTTATGAAATAAATAAAATAAGAGCGTTTTAAAAGAAATAAATATAGCTGTCTCGGCACCAATTACGAATTTGTAGCTTTTGGTGTCGAGACACTCGGTCCGTGGGGTGGCGGTGCGCGCGGGCTCTGCAGAGAACTGGGCAGGCGGTTGAGGGAGTCAACGGGGGACCCTCGCGCGGGCAGTTTTCTCGCGCAAAAGATTGCAATCGCAATACAGCGCGGGAATGCTGGCTGCGTGATGGGTACCTTGCCACGTGGGCAAGGTTTATTATTTTAGGTTTTATTTTTAGGTAGTTTTAGTTTATTATTTTAAGTTTTATTTTTAGGTAGTTTTAGTTTATTTCTTTAAGTTTTATTTTGTAAGTAGGTTATTTTCATAAACGATTGTTGTTTTTTTTTAAGCATTAACTAAATAAAAGTTATTATTTATAGATTAATTTATCTATTCCGAAATAAAAAATAATTCTTTACGGCAAAAAAACTTAGTGTCCCTAAAAATAAGCCATGAAATAGCTATTAGGTATATTCATGAGTTTATAACTTTCCCAGAATTTAAGGAAATTCCCCACAGTCGGACGTCCATCAATGAAACGATAATATTTATCGTTTACAAGAACTCTGATCCTGTGTCAATAAACAAATTTACCGGTTTATGAAGGTTTAGTTTCCGTTTTACTTAGAATTAGGATAATAGTTAGAGGCTACGCGGATAAAATAACAGTGTCAAATTAATTCCGTTTATTGATAATTTTAGACATAAGGTAAACTGAAGCCCAATTAAGGTTTAAACAGAAGTTCAAGATCGCTCACTGACTGGAAGTCGAAGGATAACTTTCTTAAGTATCCAACGTAGCGAAAATGTCATTTAAGTCGACCACGACATTCGGATAGTAAATACACTTTTAAATGACTGCAAGCGTCCATAAGCTGGCTGCTTACAATCAGGCAGACCGTATGCTTGTTTGCATGATACTTACTTAATCTAATATTGTAGAGGTGCCAATGCCGATTCTTGAAGAAATTTCCAGGAAAGTTGCAGGATAGAAGTTGAGCGTTTTGTTTCTCTTTTTTAGGGTTCCGTAGTCAACTAGGAACCCTTATAGTTTCGCCATGTCTGTCTGTCCGTCCCTTCGTCCGTGGATAATCTCAGTGACCGTTAACACAGTTTTTATTTGAATCCTAACGTGTGATATATTATCGTTGGATAGGTATTAAATAATTTTTAAGAAAAAAAAACCGCCGCCTTTGGGGTTCTGGTGAAAGCTACTTACGAATGTTGTATTATGTATTTCGGTTCTGACCATCACCAACAGTTCCACTGCACCAAATGTCACTATTCTGGACGTAAGTGCATGCTGTTCTTATAAAAATACCAAAGGCACTATAAACGTGCCGTTCAGATTTGAGGAGTTCGGTTCTGACCATCATCAGCACTTCCACTGCACCAAATTGCTGTGTTCTAGACGTAGGTTTCTAAAGAAAACTCCAGATTTATAGAACACTGATGTGCTACGTTTAATGCTCGGACACAGACTGACATGGGTTACAACTACCCTCTATATGAAAACATAACAATTCCTCCACCAATAGTAAAGAAAGCTTAAAATTAAAATTAAAATATGACCTATCTAAGCATACTAATACATTAGAAAGGTTACACACTAACAAACATAGGTATAGTAGGTATTTATCTGTACACTGGGTTAGGATTGCGAGTGGCACGGATATTACGACGATCTGCATGCGTCATAGGGTCTAAGGGAGTCTCGGTACCCTCCGCCTCACCGTCTAGAAAAACATCATTCTGGGCCACCGATGTGGCAGCAGGCGGGACTATGGAGTCGGGGGGTACACTTTCCCGTGGTATCAGCGACTGGCAAGGCTCATCTAAATTATTTCCACTTTCAACTAAACTTGAGTCAGAGGTCTGGCCTTCAATCGCTGGAGGTGACACTGCATCATGACTTGGAGATAACGACTCGTTGATTGTTATTTCCAGGTCAGATGAAATATCTTGGGTATCACTAGTAGTACCTACGCTATTATTACCTTTATACAACAGTAACTGATCTACATGTTTCTTAACTAATATATTTAAATCTATTATACGAACTAAGTACATTTTATTACCTATAAGTTTTTGTATACAACCTTTTTTCCATACGTGCTTATTTCCGTTACTAAATATATGTTTAACTAACACCTGATCTCCTTCCACAAAACACACCTTGCGCCGCCCTCCATAGTTCTTAGTTTGTGAGATCTGTTTAAAACAAACATTTTGGTTAGCTTCGGATGATAACGACATGTTAGGTGATTGTGAGTGTGATGAGTCATAGTTGTTGTCTAGCGACGCGTTATCGCGATGCAACAGATCGAGACGACAGCGGAGCGAGCGCCCAAGCATCAGCTGTGCGGGCGAAAAACCGGTTGTGCAATGAACGGAGTTTCTTATATTAAATAACAGCTGATGTATTCGCCTGGAGACAGGCTCCGTGTTGCTATTCGCCATTATTATTTTTATACCTCTTTTCAAAAAACCAATACTATTTTCTACTTGGCCGTTCGACTGCGGATGGTAGGGGGGGCTAGTCAAATGTTTTATGCCGTTTGCTACGCAGTAAACTTCCATTTCTTTCGAACAAAAATTCGCTGCGTTATCGGATACTAAAACCTGCATTAATCCAAATCTACTATTTACTTCTACCAACCTATCAATGATCGCTTTTGTTTCCGTTGATTTCATTAGAAAACATTCGACCCATTGTGACATTGCACATTTTTAGTACAACGACGTTTTTAGGTTTGTCTCAAACATAAGTTTTTGCGCATGGCAAGGACTTTAATTGATCTAGCAACTGAAATCGATATGGATGACAGGTCTGTATCCAATGAGAATCATCTGTCAACAAGGGTTGTTGCCAATATAGAAATGTGTATGATTTTCATGATATTAATTAATTTAGAATTTACAATAAATATTTGATTTATAAATTAGGAAGTTGCTAGAATATGGTTAGAAAATTAGGTGGAATTTTACACATTAGATATTTCAGTAAATATAAATTTATTACAGCAAACGATTGCTGAGGTTGTCGTTCTATTTGGTATCCCCAAGCCTCCCAAGGTCGTGAGGATTTTGAGATCATTTCCTCCTCACTTGTTAGCTGGCTCCGGTACAGGTCGTAGGCCTCCAGTGGCTACTTTATGATATCGCGGATCATCTATGATGTGAAGCAGGAAACCAAATTATGGAGCAGCAAGAGTCCTTTTCTGCAGGGCCTCAAGGGTCCTCAGAATTGTATTTTGTCCATGGACTGTGAGTAGAATCTTGTTCAAGTAACATTGATTTAATTTCTTTGTGTGATCTTGGTTTTTGTAAATCTTGACCATGTGTCTCCATTTCCAGTCTCCTGATGTTATTATGTGGCGGGAAGGGATGTCAGAGCTGGAAGATATGAGACTTCTACACTTCCAGCTGGTAAGCAATCCAGAATATCAATTATTCATATTGATAAGGTTAGGCCACATTTCCATTGTCTAATAAAGGTTTTTTTTTCTATTTCAGCTGACTGGGATTTATTTAATTGATTTATCAATTTATCGATTTATCAGATTTAATTTATTTACGATTTTAGATTTTAAATTTATTTGGGATTAAATTTCGAGCTCTTCAAAATTGTTCTCAAGATCTCAAGATTTGAGTTTCATTTAGTTTCTTCAATTTGAATGTTTCACCCGAAGGGGGTATCGGTGAAGAGGATGCTTGCCGCAGGCTGAAGCTTTGGTTGCGGAGGTGCTCTTTTGAATAATCGCGCCTGGGGCGACCGCTTTGGCTCACTGAAGGATGGCTTGCATGTGCAGCGGTAACTTCTGGCTTGAAGGTTGGTGGCATTTCTCTTACCTGGAAGCAAATGCTAAGTTTAGGTAAATTTTAGTTTCTATCATGTATGTTGGCACTGATACTTAGGGACTAACCAGTTTTAGGCAATGCTTGTAAATCACTCAGAACCATATTTGCACGGCCCAGCTCTATCGTCTGGCAATGCTATTTTAGTTAAGGTGCTAAGCTCAAGCCTTTATTGCTGATTTACAAGTTGTACTTTGCATTGTGTCCATTTAGAGAAATAAAACTGTGTGTCACAACTAACCGTTTTATTCCAATTCCATTTAGAATCTGAATCCTTGAGGAGAATAACCAGTAGCACCTTGTTTCGTTTCGTTATTAAGTTTTTTGGCAGAGCAAGTCTGCAAGGTTTATTAAGTTTAGATTTGTTTAGATGATCGAGGCTTTCCCACCAGTTTTCCCGAGCCGGGTGTGGGAACGCCCCGTTTCACCATTTAGAGTGTGCATCAATGATTGCCAAAAATTGCGTTCCTTCAACTGAAAACATGTCCATATGCTTTAACCTCATTGAGATTACTGTAGAACGTAATCGGGAGCATGGCGTATAAGGGGCTCACTATCACATTGTTCGCGAAGTGAAGAGAAAGCCGAGCCGAGTACTGGTAACAAGTTTAATACAACTAAGGACCTATAGTCTAGAATTTAGGAACACTACCTGGACCTAGGTGACCTAACCAGGGTAGGTGCACTAGGGAACAGGTAAGGTTTATTAGCTCTCAGACACCTAAGCGCTTAAACACGGTTAAGGCACCAGGCGTGCATCGAACTATTCCCTGCCGCGAAAGTTCAACGATTCCCGACCGAGGCCGGAGGGTCATGTTTCTACGTTGACCAAACGTTAGCGTGTTCTATTTTTTCCACTGGCGCCATCTATTGGTGCACCGCGGAAACATACAAGGCGCAGATGCGTCGGCGCGTCGGCTGCGCTGCACCCAACGCTGTGTACGTAGTTCGATACTATTAGCGACAGATGGTGTTGTGTGGCGGTAGTGGTGCTACAACTCTCCCCCTATGTCCACGCAGGCGTCCCGACAAGTAGGACATAAATCAGTAGAGTCTGTGTGTAGGCTGGAACATGATCTGCCACACAGTTTGGTTACTGCAGGCGTAGCTTTCTTGGGAAGCGTTGTTACAGTAGCATCTTATACATTTAACCTAAAGAGAATCAGTCTTCAATGAAGGTAGAGGCGGTCATCCTATTTCCTTCTCAACAGCCGTCCTACGCTGTGACGTCAAGCGATGAGAATGTTGTCGATGGGAACAGTGCATCATCGAGACCCTCCAAATCACATTCTGCATCGTAATCCTGTAGCGAGACTCTTGCGTCTTCATAGAGAGCTTCCAGGATGGGAGAGTAATTCGCCGGGTACTCCGGTCGAGGCTTAGGTCTTTTCTTAGGAGGAGAAGGAGCGTCAATCTTAATCAGTGGTCCGTATGAGCGGCACGTGTTGCTCCCTTCCGGTAGAGATGGTGACTGAAGAAGCTCAGGAGTCATGACAGCCAGGGTGGTCTTACTGTCGTAATTGACGAAACTTTCCGGGTAAAGTTCAAATACCTGAGTAGGATCGTCAAGGAAGTTCCAAGTGCTCTGTGCTAAGCTGATATCAATGCGTGCATCTTGAATGAATCCCACCCCTAGTAAAGTTTTGTTCCGACGTGACTCGGGGAAAACTAGGAGAGTTGTGACAACCGTGCGATCATTGATTTTGACAGGCACCTGGGTAACCAATACCATCTGGCGCTTTGACTCGCCGTCAGCGAGCGTTATTCCGACCTCATACTCCTTGAACGGGAATCCTTTCTTCTTCAGCTCACAGTACAGTGAATACGACGCAACGCTAGACTTCGCACAGGTGTCCAGGAACACTGCACCGGTTATTCCAGCAATTTCAACAAATATAACCGGACGATCCCTGGCGTCGATAACAGCATCTACCGAACAAAACCCGATGTCCGGCTGAGGTTTCTGGCTCTTGTTTGCGTGACACGTTGGGCAGTTGGTCCTCACAACTCCAGGGGCCCCGCAGCCATAACATTTAAACCTCGGAGCAGAAAGTGACGGAGCTTGAGTCACTGCCGCTGAAGTAGAGGTTTCAGTACCGTTACCCTCTTTCAATTCGTTGGCTCGTTGGAGCTTCCTGCAGTTTTCAACTGAGTGCCCAAAATTACGGCAGTACCTACATTTAGTCTTCTTTATGTCAGGTTTCGTGGTGGTTGCGATGTCAACTGGTGGCTCTACTACAGTCTGGACAGCGCCGGCGTCCTTTTCCTTTAGTACGAGCTCGGCCGCTTTCGCTGCCTTGGATAAGTCCTTGAAATCTTTTATGTCTGCGCGCGGAACCTTATCTCGTATGTCTAAGCGCAGCAAGCCGTATATTAGGTCAAGTTGCTGTGTCTCACTGTGACCTGGACTAGGGAGCTGGGAAAACAGCATCCTCTTACGTCTAACAAAATCATCAGTAGTCGTTCCCTTAGCTTGCTTTTCCTGCGTTATATCCAAATATATTTGGTAGGGCTCGCGAGCAGGCGCAAAGTACTCTCGCAGACGAGTTTCAAAATCAGACCACGTAGTTACCTCATTTTTCACTCCTAACCACCAAACTCCAGCTTCACCTTTGAGTAGAAGAGGTAATTCGCTCAAAGCTGTCACGTCGCCTAGGTCTGCGGAGCGTTTGAAAATATTTATTGCAGAGAGAAACGCTTCCACAACCTCGGCATTCTTTTCACCACTATATGCGTACTTGCAATAGATGAACGACCCCCTGTTTGGTTGTGGTGCAACAGGCATCCTCTCTAATAGTTGCGCAAATTGCTCGGGCGATAGCATCTTGGGGGGTGTTCTCTTGAAACTTGTAACACGACCGGCACGAGTAACCACAAAAGTTGGACTCTTCAATTTCGCAGATCCGCCTCTTCCGCTCATTAAATAGGTCGTCTTGCGTAGCGTAGCTTGTGATGCGACGGTAACAACACGAAGGTCGTAGCACGCCAATGACGTCACAGGCTCCGTAGCACGATGTCGTAGCAAATCCCGTAGCACCACGATGACGTCACGCAGACTAGCCTCACGGAGGGCGCCACTGTAGAACGGGGGTGGCGGGGGCGCGAAGTGAAGAGAAAGCCGAGCGGTACTGGTAACAAGTTTAATACAACTAAGGACCTATAGTCTAGAATTTAGGAACACTACCTGGACCTAGGTGACCTAACCAGGGTAGGTGCACTAGGGAACAGGTAAGGTTTATTAGCTCTCAGACACCTAAGCGCTTAAACACGGTTAAGGCACCAGGCGTGCATCGAACTATTCCCTGCCGCGAAAGTTCAACGATTCCCGACCGAGGCCGGAGGGTCATGTTTCTACGTTGACCAAACGTTAGCGTGTTCTATTTTTTCCACTGGCGCCATCTATTGGTGCACCGCGGAAACATACAAGGCGCAGATGCGTCGGCGCGTCGGCTGCGCTGCACCCAACGCTGTGTACGTAGTTCGATACTATTAGCGACAGATGGTGTTGTGTGGCGGTAGTGGTGCTACAATAGGCTTTAAAACGCTGGAAGTGTTAGGCACAAAACATCTGTAATAATTGACTAAGCCCAGGAAAGACTTAAGTTCTGTAACATTCTTTGGAGGCGTACACTTTAAAATGGCTTCAACTTTCTTTGGTGACTTATGCAATCCGTGTTTATCAATGATGAAACCGAGATATTCGACTGATTTTTAAATAGATCACACTTCTCGCGTTTTAATCGTAACCCGGCATCCTCTAACCTACTTAAAACCTGTTCTAGCCTTTTTATATGAATATCGCGGTTTTCTCCGGTCACCAATATATCGTCAATAAATATACAAACGCCGTCTATGTCACCTAGTACGCTTTCAAGCGTCTGTTGAAAAATATAAGGCGCGTTCGTGAGTCCAAACACTAAACGGTTATAGCGAAATAAACCCTTATGCGTATTTATGCAAGTTAAGTTACGCGACTCGTCCAATTCCAGCTGATTGTACGCCCTAGACAGGTCAAGTTTTGAGAACTCTTCCCCTCCATATAGCTTAGCAAACAAATCCTCAATACGTGGAACCGGATAGTTATCAACATATAACGCCTTATTTAACGTAACCGAATAGTCCCCACAGATCCTAATATTTCCGTCGGCGCGCAACACGGGCACTATCGGCGTAGCGACATCGGCGTGGTCTACTTTCTCAAGGATCCCCAAATCTACTAAACGCTGAATCTCAGCTTCTATTTTACCTTTTAAAGGCAATGGCACAGGGCGAGGCTTGAAAAACTTCAATGGCATGTCCGGTTTAACCTTAAGAGTGACTTTATATTTATTAAAACACCCCAGTTCGTCTGTGAATAACTTAGAATATTTAGTCATGATTTTAGAGCCTAAGTCATCTCCTACTATATTGTTAACGTTTTGTCTACAAATTTGTAAACGAAATGCTCTAAAAAAATCGCGCCCCAATAAAGTAGGTCGATCCTCGCTCTCCACACAAACATAGAACATAACCTGGTTAGTTTCCCCATCGTAGGTGACGGGTAAGCTAACGGTACCCTTAAGTGCCAGCTTACTTTTATTATAGCACCTTAATACGAGCTTCGGCGACTTTAACTCATATTCTGAGAAATACCTATCGTAGATGTCGTGGGGCATTAGTGACACTGCGCTCCCACAGTCAATCTCGCAACTAATAGGCTCGCTCGCTATCGTAACGATCTGTACCATCGGTTCACCATAAACTGTAACAATACTGTAAACACTCTCACCTTGAATGATATCGTCATCCTCCTCTGCTACAAAATAATTCCTTCGCACTTTGGTTTTACACATTCGCTTTAAATGTCCTTTTTGTTTACACTTTTGACATGTATAGTTAATAAAACGACACTGATCCTTTGTATGATTTTTATAGCCGCAAACTTCACAACTTTCCAAGTTACTACGAGGGTTACGTTGCGCGCGCGACGTGTTGACGGCAAACACTGGAGTTTCGGGTACCGCGGGTTGTGTTTTTTGCAACGCTATTCGCGCGCACCGCACACTTTGCGCTAATTCTAATGCCTTGCTAAACGTTAAAGTGTCAACGCTCTCGGCAAATAACTTTTCTTTTTCTTTTACATTTTCCAACCCTAAGACAAACCTGTCGCGTAATACACTGTCCAACTCCGTTTTAAAACCACAGTACTGGGCCAGGCTACGCACTCGTGCGGCCCAATCTGGCAACTCTTCACCCGGTCGCTGTTCAGCCTTATAAAAAGTGTAGCGTTCAGCAAATGTACTCTTCTTTGGCGTAAAATGCGTATCCAGATGTTGTAACAAAACCTTGTATTCTACGCTGTCAACTTCCTTTGGCGCCACTAAGTCTCGAAGAATGCGGTAGGTATCTTCCGATAAGGCCGACAATAACACGGCACGGCGTTTCACTTCTGACTTGTCTGTTGTTTCCGTAATATCATTAACAGTGCAGAATTGAAACAATCTGCTCCTGAAGATACTCCATTCGTGAATCCGATGGTCAAAATTGAGACTGCCGCCGAACATTACATTTGCACTTGATGTAGTCATTTTTTCCAACCAATTAATTGAAAAAAAACGTTCTCTGCACACGTAGATATCGATCTCGTCGCCAATTGCTGTGTTCTAGACGTAGGTTTCTAAAGAAAACTCCAGATTTATAGAACACTGATGTGCTACGTTTAATGCTCGGACACAGACTGACATGGGTTACAACTACCCTCTATATGAAAACATAACACAAATGTCGCTATTCTGGACGTAAGTGCATGCTGTTCTTATAAAAATACCAAAGTCACTATAAGCGTGCCGTTCAGATTTGAGGAGTTCCGTTCTGACCATTATCAGGAGTTCCACTGCACCAAATGTCACTGTTCTGGACGTAAGGGTATGCTGTTCTTATAAAAATACCAAAGTCACTATAAGCGTGCCGTTCACATTTGAGGAGTTCCGTTCTGACCGTCATCAGCACTTCCACTGCACCAAATGTCACTGTTCTGGACGTAAGTGCATGCAGTTCTTATAAAAATACCAAAGTCACTATAAGTGTGCCGTTCAGATTTGAGGAGTTCCATTCTGACCATCATCAGGAGTTCCACTGCACCAAATGTCACTGTTCCGTACGTAAATGCATGCTGTTCCTTTAAAAACACAAAAATCACCATATGTATGCCTTTCAGATTTGAGGAGTTCCCTCGATTTCTCCAGGATCCCACCACCAGAACTGGGTTCTGAGAAAAATGGGACCAATCTGTATGCATATACATTCAATCAAAAAAAAAATTTCTAAATCGGTCCAGTAACGACGGAGATATCGAGGAACAAACATTAAAAAAAAATACAGACGAATTGAGAACCCCTTCCTTTGAGATTTGGAAGGCGGTTAAAAATATACAGACGACTTGATAACCGCCCTTCTTGAGAGATATGAGGCGACGGTTAAAAAGGAATAGGGGAAAATAATTTTGTGATATTGTTAATATTTTCGGAAAACATCGCTCCAAAAGTTTAAAAAAATGCGTCGCCCCCCCCTCTAACTTTTATACGGGAAACTACTGAACCCTACTCTGAGCGTGGCCTGACACGCTCTTGGCCGGTTTTAAAGCTACAAACTTGCACTTCAAATTGAAACTTTTAACTACTTTATTAACTTTTGACTTAGGTTTTCTTTTGCACAGACTTCGTGCTATTTTTATATTCGTGCTAAAAGGTATCTTGATCACTTTTATGCCGAATCAAGTTTCATTATCCAAAAATATAAGAGAGAATAATTATTATTAATTTTGTTATTTTGTTTCATTTGATGATTTTGATGTTCATGTAACTTCAAGAAAGAGAGTCTTAACTTAACTTGAATCTTTAGAATTAGTGCTTATCTCAGGACTTTGGGAATATATACTTAGTAAAAATTATACACTAAATAATAGCTTATTTTAGTTTTCAATACATGTTTTACGTCGCGTAATATTAGGATATTATATTTATAATTTTCCAATCTCCCTAATTTCACAAACCGCCGCCACCGAAAATTGCCTTCAATTTCTAGTCGCGTCCCTTCAAAAGTGTCTAGCTGGCGATTTCGTTTAATTATTTCCACAAAGATTTATGTGAGCGTCAACGTCAATACGGGCGGCGGTCCGGAAAATAACTTGCAATTTATTCCTTCCGACTATCTATTTTTGGGACGCTTACACTACAAAGTGGCGGGACGTTTTTCTTGGATAGATGGTATTTCAGTGTCACTGCACGTTTATATGTCATGCATGAAAATTGTGACATTGACATAGGCACTTTAGTTCGTTTTTAGAATTCCGATTTAACCCTTAATCAGATAACGGGAAATTATTTCCCACTTCGTCATTCACCACAAAATATTTTTTATCTTTTTAATGGCACCACTGAGCGATACGAATCATACAGATTGAAAATCTTAGTAACACTTTGAATTTGAAAAAAGGCAAGACTTTTCTAATGGCAACCATTTGTGACCACACGTCAAAGTCAAAGTCAGTTGTCATGATTTTTTGCGTGATAACAAGAGTTTTTTTAGTGTTTTGAGGCTAAGTACGAAAAAAAAATCTGTTAAGTGCATACAATTAACACTATCATAAACTAGACTTATTTTCCCTGTGCTCTGCTTAAAGAGAATTGTTATAACGATATTAATTAGCCAAGATTTTAAGGTTTTAGTAAGTGGGAAAATATTTCCCAGTGTTCGTGCCTGAACTCACGATTTTGGTAGGTTTTAATCAAGTGGTAATATATTTCCCAGTGTGTATTCTCGACTTTTACTTTTTGAAAATGGGCTTTTTTTGTTTTCCGTTTTTTTATTTGTTTCTATTTATTTTATTTCTATTAATTTTTAGTGAAGACAAAATGATTTACTAAAAATATAATAAGAAAACATTACGAACACAACTTACAAAAAAGGATATAGAAGAAACTCTTGAGAACTTAGCTGATTTGTCTGATTTATCCGATCACGAATATCATGATTCTGATGATGATCCTTGCTATGTCGACAGAATATATTTTCCATTTCTAAGTTACTAGATTTTAAATCATCTAAAATTGACTAGTAAAAAGTTCGTAACCTTATCGAACAATGGGAAACTATTTCCCACTTCATTCATAATTTTGCTATTCCGTACCGGATAACGGGAAATTATTTCCCACCACAAAACCTCCCTTCCCCCCCACTCCAAAATTTTGTAATGTATATTTTCGTAATTTACGCACCCAAATTACCTAAAAACTATTCTTAGTTTTCAAAAATCTCATAAAAAGTTTTCTATCTGATTAAGGGTTAAATAAAATTCCTATTTTGATGCAGATTCAGGACAGTTGTGCCTGTATTTTTCAACCTCGTAGAGCTGATAATATTAAAAACAATTTCGCGAAACAATCTGCGATATCCATTTGTTCTCGAAATTATTGGGTTAGCGGATCTTTCGGCCTTCGCGGCAAATAGCCATAGATTTGAAACAGTTTTGTCGAATATCATTAACATGCATAGTATTTTTCAGTACTCGTATTTTTAAGTACCCATCTAAAACACTGTAGGAACCGTAATATATGAAACAGATTTCAACCGCAAAAGGTATTATGCCCAGTGCAAACAGTACCACGCAGGTATTGTAGTTTGTAACAGGAAGAGTAATGGCGCGGCAGCAGTAATCCAGGTGCAAACAAATCGACGCAGTAAATATTCGGATAAAAAACCATTTCTCATGCCTTCGACGTTCATTTAACTGCGCCAGTACAAAAGTAGATATACGGAAACAGTGGGTCAGTGAACATACAAAATGAAAAGTTTGTGACCGCTAGGGGTGGAAATGGTGGAAGTCTTGACAGCCTCTTGAGACGCTCGGACGCTGAGTACCCGGAACACACTCGTGCTTCAAGTAGCTGGCGAAGCGTCTCACTGATGCTACGGGTGACCAGAGGGTTGGTTCCTTTCTTGCCCAGCCGGATTAGCATCGCAATTCAGCACGGAAATTCTCCCAGCCTTCTTCTCCTGCTCCATATATCTTTAGCTCCTGTATCCATATAAATAAATATATTTTAGGCACTTAAACATGTTGTGTTTTAGATTAAGTTTAGTAGACTAAGCTTAGTTAAGTTTTTTGACGTGACCTTTATTTGATCTTTATTTATTACTTAGTTAGTTTTAATAATTATAAGTAGTTTTTGACGGTCTTATGCTTTAATTTTTGCATACGATGGCTTCAAATAATAATATGAGAATTACAACATTTTTGTAAAATATGCCACTTTATTGATTATTTCCAGCGTGTCTCAAATAGAAGTGTTAGGTTTTTATAATATTTCGGTAAAACAGTAGGTACAAGTATTAAGTATTTTTTACGGTTTTATGCTTTAATTTTTGCACGCGATCTCCTCAAACGAATCGAAAGAGACATTATTGTCAGACATATTGACCGGGATATAGACCGTGATTACCTTTTTGATTTTTGTCGAGCTCCCGATATTTCGACGCACTTACGTGCATCATGATCACGGAAAACGACGGTTAAAACCGTCGTTTTACAAAATAATGTTTTTGAAAATAACCGTGAATCGTTCAAAGCCTTTAACGTCATTATTCCCATGAGAAAGACAATAATTATGTACAAGCAGAGCTCAACGAGGGTGCGGTGCACGGTGTGTTGATGATGGAAGGACCTACGGAACTAATTTGTTCCGTCTATTGTCCGTTGAGTCGTCGGCAACCCGAACCCTCCTTGGAACTTGTACACTCCTTTTTACTGTGTACTTAACACAGCAAAAGGGAGTGTACAAGTTTCTAATGGGTGGGCAACGCGCATGTGACACTCCTTGAGTTCCATAGGTTACGGTGACCACTTTCCATCAGGCGGACCATATACTTTGTTTTCCACCGACGTAGTATAAAAAAAAAAAAAAAGTAGATATAACTTTTTTGAACTATAATTTTGCAAAGTGTTTACTGGTCTAAAAATGTTTGATATACCGCATTATTCTAGATTAGCAGCGAGTATTTTTCGAGTATTATTGTTGGTCTTCTGTGCCTGAGTTATTTATGCTTGTTAACCGTTTTGACGTTTAACGTTTCCAATACGTACGTACTCGCTTTGTTGCGGCAAGGTTCCATGTGTTAACAATGGAGCATTTAATTAATCACCCTGTTAGTACTTTGTCATTCTCACTTTTGGCTATTGCGGTTTAATTTAATTTCCAATTAATTGAGCGTATGTGATTGTGGTTGGGCGTGGGTTTAATATTGTGGCTGTAGTTACAAATAAAAAAATGTCAATAAATTGGAAATTAAATTAAACCGCAATAATAAAAGGTACGCCGCGCTAAGGTGCAAGACGTAGGTGTCGTTATTAAGTACCAAACTAAAATGGAGTTGAGCAGGACATGTTGCTAGGCAGAGTGATGGCAGGTGGACTAAAATGTTGACGGAATGGTGGCCGCTAACAAATGTAAGAAGTGCCTGGCATCCGTTAGCTCGTTGGGTCGACGACATCCGGAAAATGTCGGGTTCCAACTGGATGAGGCTAGCCTAGGACCGGGAGAAGTGGCGTACTAGAAGAGAGACCAATGCTCAGCAGTGGGCGATAGAGGTCTGATATGATGATGAAAAGATAGAAGCGTCAATTCCATTATTTCCTAGTAATTCATTAGGTACATATTAAAGTTACATTTAAACGTACCTAATAAGTGTAATTGTAGCTAGATAGTCACTAGTAGGTATGGATTAGTTCACATTAGTATAGTAAACAAGAATAATTCTGCTTAGGAATAAACGGGCATATTTTTTTGGTGTTGTAAGTGCGACAGCACGGAGCACAGTACTGTAGAACTGACCAGACCCCGTAGCCGAAATGCAGTCGGGCACTGTCGCGCCAATCGCGAGCGATAGAGATAGATAGCTACGAAAGGGTTCTCTTATTTATTGCCGAAAAATGTATGGCCGAATATCACTTGTAGCAATGAAAACCTGCATGTTGCAGCCGCAGCGCGCACTGGCCGCTGAGAAAAAATCTTGTCACGCGCCTTTTGTTTTTGCAGGAAAATTTTCTCTGCCGGGAAAGGCAAATAGATTGTATCTGAAGTTTTTAACCGACTTCAAAAAAGGAGGAGGTTCTCAATTCGACTGAATGTTTTTTTTTTTTATTTTTTTTTTGTATGTATGTTACTCGATATCTCCGAGAATCGTGGACCGATTTTCAAAATTTTTTTTTTGATCGAACGGGTATAACCCCGAGATGGTCCCATTGGCACCAAGTCGGGGTCTGATGATGGGATCTTGGAGAAATCGAGGGAACTCTTCAAATGTTATAGGCACATGTAATGTTCTTAGTGTATTTTTCAAAGGTACACCAGTATTTACGCCTGATGGTAATAATTTTATGTGGCTGAGCTGATGATGGAAGGTCAACTCCTCAACGGTTAGGAGTTAAAGGATAATTCTTTCACTACTGTACATATATTCGGACTGATACATATAATATCACTAGGAACGTAGGAACCACTAAAAATCAACAAATAAATTAACTTTTTAACAAAAAATAAAACCGCCTTCAAAAAAAGCGTGTTACAAAACACGGAGAAACTAAAAAGCCAAAAATAATAAACCTTCGAATTCAGATTTCTTATCGGATTGCAATAATCTAAACATCCAAATTATAAACAAATCAATTATTTTTGGAGTCGGGGCCAGCCTGCGTATGGTTGGGTGGGGCAAACAGGAAATAGCAAGGCGACGAACAGGTCTGGTACCGACTACAAAAATAATTGATTTGTTTATAATTTGAATGTTTAGATTATTGCAATCCGATAAGAAATCTGAATTCGAAGGTTTATTATTTTTGGCTTTTTAGTTTCTCCGTGTTTTGTAACACGCTTTTTTTTTATTTAATCTAAATATATAAAAGAAGAAGCTGACTGACTGACTGACATATCAACGCACAGCCGAAACCGCTGGTCCTAGAGATTTCAAATTTGGCACGTAGGTTCCTTATATAGTGTAGAGGAGCACTAAGAAAGGAATTTTTAAAATTCACCTCCTAAGGGGGTCAAATGGGGGTTCAAAGTTTGTATGGGGAAACAAGATTAGTTTGCCTATTTTATTCGAAACTTCACAGAAAGATTCCTTAAGACATATGACTGAATACGTGTTTCAGGTTTTTTGAAAATTTAACCCCTAAAATGGTGAAAAGGGGGTGATAAAGTCAAAAAATCAATATGGGTATCGTTTTTATGGTTTATCAGGTCGCTGATCACGATAAATACAACGTTTTTAAAACCTAACGAGGCGGAAGTGAAATACCTTCTCCCCTGTTGTGGTGCAATAGGGTTTAAATCTCAAAAAAATATATAAAAGAAGATATTGACTGACTGACTGACATATCAACGCACAGCCGAAACCGCTGGTCCTAGAGATTTCAAATTTGGCACGTAGGTTCCTTATATAGTGTAGAGGAGCACTAAGAAAGGATTTTTCAAAATTCGCCTCCTAAGGGGGTCAAATGGGGGTTCAAAGTTTGTATGGGGAAACAATGTTAGTTTCACTGTTTTATTCGAAACTTCACAGGAGGATTCCTAAAGACATATGACTGAATACGTGTTTCAGGTTTTTTGAAAATTTAACCCCTAAAAGGGTGAAAAGGGGGTGATAAATTCAAAACTAATATGGGTATCGTTTTTACGGTTTATTGGGTCGCTGATCACGATAAATACAACGTTTTTAAAATCTAACGAGGCGGAAGTAAAATACCTTCTCCCCTGTTGTAGTGCAATTGGGTTTAAATATCAAAAAATATATAAAAGAAGAAACTGACTGACTGACTAACTGACATAATATATCAACACACAGCCGAAACCGCTGGTCCTAGAGATATCAAATTTGGCACATAGGTTCCTTATATGGTGTAGAGGAGCACTAAGAAAGGATTTTTCAAAATTCTCCTCTTAAAAGGGTGAAATGGGGGTTCAAAGTTTGTATGGGGAAACAAGATTAGTTTGACTATTTTATTCGAAACTTCACAGGAGGATTCCTAAAGACATATGACTGAATACGTGTTTCAGGTTTTTTGAAAATTTAACCCTTAAAATGGTGAAAAGGGGGTGATAAAGTCAAAAAATCAATATGGGTATCGTTTTTATGGTTTATCAGGTCGCTGATCACGATAAATACAACGTTTTTAAAACCTAACGAGGCGGAAGTGAAATACCTTCTCCCCTGTTGTGGTGCAATAGGGTTTAAATCTCAAAAAAATATATAAAAGAAGATATTGACTGACTGACTGACATATCAACGCACAGCCGAAACCGCTGGTCCTAGAGATTTCAAATTTGGCACGTAGGTTCCTTATATAGTGTAGAGGAGCACTAAGAAAGGAATTTTTAAAATTCACCTCCTAAGGGGGTCAAATGGGGGTTCAAAGTTTGTATGGGGAAACAAGATTAGTTTGCCTATTTTATTTGAAACTTCACAGAAAGATTCCTTAAGACATATGACTGAATACGTGTTTCAGGTTTTTTGAAAATTTAACCCCTAAAATGGTGAAAAGGGGGTGATAAAGTCAAAAAATCAATATGGGTATCGTTTTTATGGTTTATCAGGTCGCTGATCACGATAAATACAACGTTTTTAAAACCTAACGAGGCGGAAGTGAAATACCTTCTCCCCTGTTGTGGTGCAATAGGGTTTAAATCTCAAAAAAATATATAAAAGAAGATATTGACTGACTGACTGACATATCAACGCACAGCCGAAACCGCTGGTCCTAGAGATTTCAAATTTGGCACGTAGGTTCCTTATATAGTGTAGAGGAGCACTAAGAAAGGATTTTTCAAAATTCGCCTCCTATGGGGGTCAAATGGGGGTTTAAAGTTTGTATGGGGAAACAATGTTAGTTTCACTGTTTTATTCGAAACTTCACAGGAGGGATCCTAAAAACATATGACTAATAAAGACGTGTTTCAGGTTTTTGAAAATTTAACCCCTAAAAGGGTGAAAAGGGGGTGATAAATTCAAAACTAATATGGGTATCGTTTTTACGGTTTATTGGGTCGCTGATCACGATAAATACAACGTTTTTAAAATCTAACGAGGCGGAAGTAAAATACCTTCTCCCCTGTTGTAGTGCAATTGGGTTTAAATATCAAAAAATATATAAAAGAAGAAACTGACTGACTGACTAACTGACATAATATATCAACACACAGCCGAAACCGCTGGTCCTAGAGATATCAAATTTGGCACATAGGTTCCTTATATGGTGTAGAGGAGCACTAAGAAAGGATTTTTCAAAATTCTCCTCTTAAAAGGGTGAAATGGGGGTTCAAAGTTTGTATGGGGAAACAAGATTAGTTTGACTATTTTATTCGAAACTTCACAGGAGGATTCCTAAAGACATATGACTAAATACATGTTTCTGGTTTTTTGAAAATTTGACCCCTAAAGGGGTGCAAAGGGGGTAAAGTCAAAAACACAATATAGGTATCGTTTTTATGGTTTATCGGGTCGCTGATCACAATAAATACAACGATTTTAAAATCTAATGACGTGGAAAAAAGATTTTCTCCCCTGTTGTTGTGCAATGGGGTTAAAATATCCAAAATAGCCATAAGTATAGCTTTAGTTTTCATCTTTACTTCTGGTTCAAGAGATTTCAAATTGACACGGAAGTTCCTTAGAGGAGCACTAAGAAAGGATTTTTCAAAGTTCACCTCCTAGCATGATAATTTGACAGGGGCAAGGACAGGGACAGGGACAGGGACAGGGACGGGGACGGGATAGGGTTAGGGTTAGGGATAGGGATAGGGACGGGGACAGGGACGGGACGGGACGGGACGGGACGGGACGGGACGGGACGGGACGGGGACGGGGACGGGGACAAGGATAGAGATAGGGACGGGGATAAGAATAGGGATTGGGGTCGGAATAATCGGTCGGCAATCGATATCTAGGCAGTGTAAAATGCAGGTGGCTCAGTGGGAAGGGATTAGTAAGTAGGCATCGGCGAGTATCCTGCATCCGTATTTCCGTAATAACTATTACATTCAATGTGCTGTAAGAAGATCGTTGTTTGCTTGCCTTTTATATGTTTACGTTTGCAATAAGTATAAGCAAAATGGAAAAAAATGTAAGCGATAATGCAAGGAAGTACTTTTTACCCTACCGACTATAGCGTCGAGATACTGGCTATGTGGGTTGTATGAAGTTTCCCCAGTATAAATATTTATATAGGTAAAATACATACATATTCGTACCTACTACCTACGCTGTGGTCGCTGTGTAACAATTCTACAATCATTGCAAGAATTTCTTTTAAAACAATAGTAATATGTGTAAGGTACAGTCAGCCAAAAAAGTGGTTTACCACTTTTCGATCAATAGAGTCGAAAAGTGGGAAACCACTTTCTTGGCTGACCGTACAGCAAATAGATCAGTTACAATGCCCCCCCCCCAGTCGAGAATTGCCCCGTTTTACCTTAATCGAAATAATCGCGGACAGATGTACCTACAAAGAAACCTACGGATCCAAATGAAAATCTTATTTTTTGTAAACGTTTCAATAAGAATACTTTTATTACGCGGGCGAAGCCGCGGGTAAAAGCTAGTTATATATATAGCTTGTGTAAAGTTGTGTTTACTTCTGTAGTAAATATAGTGAGTTTGGGCTGCCTCTTATGCAGGTATATATAATTGTATTAATATGTGTTAAATAGTTTTAAGTTTGTTCGTTTAATGAGAGTGTTGAATGATTCATGGTTATTTTCATTAGACTTATATTTACTGGTATATATTCCGTGATCATGATGCATGCAACTGCGTCGAACTATCGGGAGCTCGACAAAAATCAAACAGGTAATCACGGTCTATAGACCGTCGAGCTCCCGATAGTTCGACGCAGTTGCATGCATCATGATCACGGAAAACTGAAGAAGGCGGATTCGTTCGTTTAATGTTGAAACATAATCCAAGTCTTATTGTACATCACTGGAGGCGCGTTGCGTGCCGCAGGGTACCTATGGCACACCGAGCTCCACAGGTCTGGACGGGATTTTAGTGCGAGTATGACGTAGGTAGGCACAATAGATGTCGACGTCGATAAGTTTATTTTTGTGAATTTTGTAAGCGCCAGCAATGCGAGCAGACGCGTCGCCAGTGTGCCAACCGCCTAAGCCACTTCTCGCCTCGCCCTGCCGGTGGAAAACTACCATCAGAGTAAATTTATACTTTAAATCGGAAGCAATACATCCTCGTCAATCTTTACTATTTCCACCGAAAATGCGCTGGGCGAGAAATAAAAATTGCCATACGAATTTCAATTCCCTCCCCGCTCTGCCCATTCACGCCATGCCAGTGGAAAACCACCTTTATGCGCTTTATCCTTACTTTCTCTGTTATATTCTATCTACTCTTGTCACTTTACATATGAACCTTAACTTTCTCATCTCTGCTACATGCAATCTCTTTTCATCCGTCACCTTTAGGGCCTAACACTGGTTCATACATGACGACAGGCGTATAAGCTTGTTCGCGCGATAAATGATAAATCACCTGGCCGTCCCTATCGCACTTACAAATAGTGCGATAGGGACGGCAGGATGTTCTATCATTTATCGCGCGACCATGCTTACCTGTCAGGTTCTAATGAGTCCTATCACTGTTTGTTAGAATGTTTTTCCCTTCAAACGGAGAGGCATCCGGGCGTCGCAAATAGTTCCCGTTACCTGTCGCCATTTCATTCATCCAGTGTTAATCCGATTTTTCACGTCCCGGTCAATATCACCATCACAATGTACGAGCGAACCAAAAAAGTCTTTATTCACGTATATAAATATTTTGTTGTCTCTCAGTGCGAGCCCCATAATACGCACAAGGAACGCATGCGCTCAGCTGCTTATTATTATAATACTAAATCGTCCAAAGGGATTCTACGTGTTCTATTATTACGCAATAATGTTATTTGAAATATTTTCCACCAGTAATATGAAACATAATATCATTATTTCATTAATATTAGTAAGTTTCCTCGCAAATGTTTATCCACGACCACGTAGGCGGAATTTCAATACAATCACAGAATATATAATAGTACAAGTACAGAAGGCCCACTGCTTTGATGTTCACGACATGCCGCCTTTTTAAATACCTACAAAATTCTAACAAAGAAACGAGCCGCACGTGCGCGGCGCCCGGCGATAGGGTTGCCTACGGATTAAAACGATTTAATACTCAGATAAAATGTTATACTATTATATTCAAGTCTTGGGTATTTTCTTGGTATATATATATGGTATTTATATATTTTTGTTTAAGTTCCAACATCACAAGCCTTATTAAGCCTTATTGAATCTTTTCAGGGGACTTAATCAATAGTAGATCTGTGTAAACATGTCCTATGGTATTTATTTTATTCATGATATCTATTTAACTAAGCATTATTAGCCATTCCACACGCGGACATAGCATATGAACCTTAAAAAAAACTCGCGACGTAAAGTAACATTAGAAAGTGCGAACGTGCGTTCCGTGAGAACACGCGCCACCCCTGATTAGGCCGCGAACTCGCGGCCGCCGGCATGTACTTGTAGCGCGGCGATAGAATCGCGGAGTGAGCCGCCCCTGATACAATCAACAATCTGCCAACATTGTGTTACAGCGTTTAATTAAATTTGGTAAATCATTAACGGTGGTAACGTTATTATCGTTACCACCATAATGAGTTCCGTTTTGTAGGCCCGTTCTGTTTCAAAACTATGGTGAGATTCTCTTTTGTTTTGAGACGAAAGTGTCTCCCGTCATCGTGAACTACTTCACATGAAGCGGCAGTACGCTGCGCGAACATTATATATATATACTTATACTATTTTTCACCTAAGATGAGTTAGTTGACACTTCCCAAAATTCTGAATTGCGCATACTATATTTGCAAAATATTTTTGAAAATAATTTACTGTTTGTCGAAAAATAATAAAAAAGATTCAAAAACTATAATGAAATACAAGAGAAAAATTATGTTACCGTTAAATAAACAACGATTTTATGAAACGAAACGTCCGCCCCTAGTATTTTCCGTTTCATGATGCATTGCGTTATTTGAAAATAATATTATTTTTCTCTCATATTTGATGACATTTAGTTAAAAGACCTTGATATTGCAATATATTAAAATAAATATAGTTTTATTATTTATTTATTTTACACAAAAATATAATTTTGTACGTATGAATATTTAGGCATTAAGTCCGCCATTTGTACCTACTTTTGTTTTAAATTTTGCAATAAAGTTTATATGAATAAATCAATATTTACCGAACATAGTATGCGTAATTAAGAATTTTTGGACGTGTCACCGAACTCATCTAAGGTGATAATGATAATGATAATGATCGGATCAGGTGCGCGTCATTCAGCGGTCAAAGCGGTTGGATGACGCCACACTTGATCGGCTTCGCCAGGAGGCTCTCGCTGCTCGCGCGGACCCCGCCTCGGGGCGGGATTTGCCCGCCATGTCGCCGGACCCGGTGCCCGAACCCGACCTGGCACCGGAGGCGCCGCGGGTTGATTCCGGTAACGACGGCGGGGACTTCGCGAGTCAGAGCGTGAGTGAGCCTGCTAATGAGCAACTGAGGAGGTCTTTGGAAGAGGCGATTACGCAGTATCGCTCCACAAACAATCCTAGGCCACGATTACCACGTCTGCCTATGAATAGACGCAATCTAGCGTTAATGGGAGCCTTAAACGCTTTACTAGAGCCATTTATACGGACTAGTAAAGACCTAGATGATACACACTCGATCATGTACTGCGGAGCCATCGCGGCGTGCCGTGTTGCTCGAGTCAAGTTTCCGGACGCTGACCCTGCAGCTAGGACCGTCGGAGGTGTCCCTGCATGGCAAGTACGGATCGAGCGTCGTATCAACTCGTTTAGGACTCTCATTGTAAAGCTTCAGAGGGGGTAATAATCGCCCCCGAGTAATGCGCTTTGTGAACCAGGCGTTCGCGGGGACGGACATCAGGCCCCGCGACTATTTGGCCAATGTCACAGAGCGCATCGACTTCCTGAAGCAGAAAGTCTATGCATGGGCAAGCCGTATTCGCCGCTACAGAAAGCGTGTGGATCGATTCCAGCAGAATCGTCTTTTTCAAAGCGACCAAAGGAAAGTATACTGAAGGTGGGAGGAAACCGACCCTCGTGTGTCTGACGTGCGGCTGCCGGATGCTACTGCCATGTCTGATTTCTGGCGTAGCATCTGGTCGGTGCCCGTCGAACACACGGAGGTTGAGTGGATGACCGTTGTCGAACGCGAGTGCGAGAACATCGAACCTATGGGGGCTATCACCATCAGCCCCGACGACGTAAGTTGTGCTGTCCGTACGGCCCAGAACTGGAAAAGTCCTGGACCGGACGGATTGCACAACTTCTGGCTAAAATGGTTTCGATGCTCGCACTCGCGTTTGGCAACGCAATTTCAACAAGCCCTCGATCTTGGTTCTCTCCCACCTTCCCTAACAACTGGTGTTACTTTCCTGCTCTATAAGTCCGGTAGTACCACGGAAGCAAAGAACTACAGACCCATTACGTGCTTGCCTACACTTTACAAGCTCCTTACATCCATTTTGAGAGCAAAAATTAACGCGCATATTGTCGCTAACAACATTCTGGCTCCCGCTCAAAATGGATGTAGGGTTGGGTCCCGTGGTACTAAAGAGCTCCTCCTCATAGACATGACCATCTGCCAACAAGTTCGGCGGAACAAGGGGGCCATCTCGGCCGCTTGGATTGACTATAAGAAGGCCTATGATTCGGTGCCTCATTCATGGCTGGGAAGGGTATTGGAGCTGTATAAACTCGATGCAGCTTTAGTATCCTTCCTGGCTGCATGTATGAGGCAGTGGACCACAGTCCTTCGTCAACCAGGAGGCAGAGATGACCCCCCTGGCCCGCAGGACTTCATAAGGATTGAGCGAGGAATATTCCAGGGTGACAGTTTGAGTCCATTATGGTTCTGCCTAGCTCTGAATCCCCTCAGCACCCTGCTGAAGGATTCTGGGCTAGGTTGCCGGCTTCGGAGAGAGGGTGAAGTCATCTCTCACCTTCTTTACATGGACGATCTCAAACTATTTGCACCGAACACCCAAGACCTGATGGTGCTATTGAAAACCACAGAAGTTTTCAGTACCGCCATCAGAATGGAGTTTGGTGTCGATAAGTGTGCGGTCATGCATGTACAGCGGGGGGAGGTTGTAAATTCAGAAATTTACAACTTTCTGAGACGATGTCGTTCAGATCTATCTCTGAATCAGAAACCTATAAGTACCTTAGTATGTCACAGTCGTTGGGTATTGAGGATGTTGGCATTAGACGGTCGGTGAAGGAGCGCTTTTTCAGTCGGCTCACAAAAGTCCTTTGTCAGGAGGCAACAAAGTGCGCGCCTTTAACGCCTGGATAATGCCTACACATAGTCCTTTGGCATACTAAGGTGGACCCAGACTGAGCTGGATGCCCTGGACCGGGACGAAGTTATGATGACGAACAACTACCGGAAATATATCCTGAAGGACGGTACGGTCGACATTTGTCGGGCATGCCGCCGTCCCGGAGAGTCACTCAGGCATATCATTTCCGGTTGTTCTCATCTAGGTTCTCATCTAGGTACTTGCACAGACATAATCTCGTAGCCAGGATTATTCACCAGCAACTTGCTCTTCAATACGGCCTTGTGGACCGCGAAGTACCGTACTACAAGTACTTACCTGCGCCAGTTCTCGAAAATGGTCATGCCACGCTCTATTGGGATCGATCTATTATCACTGACAGGACTATTGTAGCCAATAAGCCTGACATTGTGATAATAGATCGACCGCAACGCCGGGCAGTGCTCGTTGACATCACCATCCCCCATGATGAGAATCTCGTGAAAGCCGAGAAGGACAAGTCCAGTAAGTACCTAGACTTGGCTCACGAGATAACCGTCATGTGGGATGTTGAATCAACGATCATTGTTCCGATAGTCGTTTCAGCGAACGGTCTCATAGCGAAGAGTCTCGACCAACATCTTAAGAGACTCTCGCTAGGTGGCTGGATCAAGGGCCAAATGCAGAAGGCAGTGATCTTGGACACAGCGCGGATAGTTCGACGGTTCCTCTCTCTGCAGCCCTAACCACCGGCAGCTTGGGCCCTGCCCCGCTGCTGGCGGCACCCTAGGTTAGGTTTTTTATAATATGTTTATATGTTTTTATATTGTTTTGTAAATGTTTTTATATTTTATTTTTAATTTTTTATATACATATTGTAAAACATCTAACCTAAGACAGAAAATAAATACTGAGAATAATAATGCATTCACTCAGTTTCAAATGAATCATTGAGATATTCCTTAGTACTATAATAACATTTATTTACTAACATTTTTGTTAACAAAGACTTAAATTTATTTAAATTGGCATCTTTTATTTCAACGGGTAGCTTGTTTGTACAGTTTAGGTGCCATGACACATATATACAGTGGCCCATTAATGCCGTTTGATATCTCTTTATAGCAATCATCGGCTCCCTGGGTCGTAAATTACCCATAGGTGAAGAATAGTATAATGACAGAATTGAGATACAGCCGACTTTTTCATGTTTAGAGGGTAAATCATTATTTATGGGACTTGCACATAATAACAGCCCCTAGTGTTGTTTTATGAAACCAGCCGAAAGCTGATTTTCAGAATATCGAGTTTTTTGATGCCTACTTATGTACAGTTGCATACATAACTAGATTTTCTAGGTACAATATGTTTAAATATTTCATTTTCATTTCAAAATTATATAGGATCTTGACTCTTGGCGACCATACATTATACATCTCTTAGGCCGACAATCCACTATCATATGTTTATCATAGAAATATGATCATTGTATGCCTCCCTTTTTCTCCAGCAAGAAGAAAAAGGGTGGCCTGTTGCCTATAATCATATTTCTATGATAAACATATGATAGTGGACTATCGGCCTTAGGAAAACTAGATTAAGTAGCTTAGGTATATTATCTTTAGTTGTGACATTTAGAGACTCTTTAGCTGTACAAGTATACATGTCTTATTAATTAGGTGCACTAGGGTATTTCCGAATGATTTTTGCACTAGTTGATAAGGTGTATGTGTTTCCATGAACCAGTCAGTATAGCAAAGTTTTTAGACGGAAATAGTGAATAACACACTTACTAGATGGAATAGCCTAACAATGGATTACAGAATTTTTCATAAACAATGTAAGATTTTTAAAATACAAGCATTTCAAATCTAGTTTGTTTTTTCATTACAAACGTGCAATTCCGAATTGGTTCGGGTAAATCCGAATACACTTGAAAACGAGTTTTATGTGTATGTCGCATAAGAAACGTATTACTTTTTTGATTTAAATTACCCTCCCGGCTCTTTTTACTCGATTTGGCGTATAGGAGTACTTATACATGTGTTTGTCAAGCTTTTATTTCGGATTTACCCGATCAGGAATCTGTGGTACTCAAACTTTAATGACACATTTATATCCACCATCAATAGTTTCCAAGGGGTCGCCTTATGATAATGTACCTACTTAATAAAAATCCACATATTATAGGGTTCGTCTTTAACCTTTAAAAAAACGCAAGTAATGTACATAAACTTAGGTGGAAGGCCTCCTAGGCCTTTATCAATCCATGTTGATGACACACGTGCTTCGTTGAAATTCACCGAACGGACCTGAAGGCAAATGTACTGTAACGTATATTTTAGAATCGTTATATCCGAATAACAAAAGAACTTAATTTTGTTTGTTTGAGAACCACTGGCTATTACTTTGAGAAAACAAGGTCGGGTAATTCCGGTACACTTTGTGACACGGAATTCCCCACTTCAGGTAAATCTGAAAATGTAATAAAATTCAAGCTAGAATAGTTTAAGCCGATTTAAAATGGCTAAAAAACGAAAATCTCTCAAACACAAAGGCAGTCAATTCATTTACTCACCAAAGTACAGAGTTAGCGATGGTCGTCTAATTCCGAATGACAAAAAAGCGGGAATTTTTCACTCGCTCACTAATCTGATGCGCCACAAGCGTAGTTTCGCCGCTAGCGTCTCGAGCCAACTTACGCTGGGAGGGAGATACTTGAACGTCATAGGGTGCGTTGCCAGAGCAAATTATTGTAGCCGCGTTTAGTAGATATTAGTAATTTTCGGAATATCCCGAATTTCGGAATTAGCCGAGTAAACCTTAGTAGTTTTTTACTTTAGTTAGATTGTTTAATAATCTTATTTTTTCTTATCTTTTGAAATAAAAAATGAATAACTTTTATTATATGACTATTTTACACAGAAACTTATATAATATATCTATAAAATATTTATTTTAGTCTATACTTAAGATGTGTAATCTTAAATGTAATGTTGACTTGCTGAATAAATTATGTTTGTTTTAATTAAACCTTCTTCTGTCTCGTCTATATTTTTCCCTACAAGGATCTCTGTCAGGATCTCTGTCAAAAAGTTCTGTCAGTAAAAATTTCCCATCGGTGTCGTCTCGCACTAATGTTTTTTTTTCTGTTGTTCTAATATTATGTGAATATAAAAAGAAATATTAAACAATATGTAATGAATAGAATAATTACACGGCACTTCTCAAACGCCGCCATTACTGAATGTCGCCGTACAATTTACGCGGCAACCTAATAGTTTTCATGTAGCTGGCGTATTGTTCCGACCACTTACCGAGTTATGTTAGACTTATCTACCTGCATATTTTTATATAGCAATTTCTAATAAAAAAATGGTTGTCTGTAAAGTACCTAACACTCCTCCTCGCTTCGCTTGTCGTCGTACCTAACGCGTACCTGACGCTGTGACAGTATTTCCTTTTTGGGTTCACTATTATTTTGCAGAAACTTTTTTCGCATATATTTGATTTTCATAATAGTTCTTGGCAGAGGTCACGTTTGGCAGAAATACCTTACGCAAAATATGCTTTGGCATAAATCATTTCGCAGATTTTTATAATACCGAATCGTACGTTAGCATAATTTTGATGAACATAATAGTCTTCTAGTCGAATAGTACTTTCGCAGATAATATTTGTGCATAATATTTAGGCGGCATAAAGTTGCAATTTGATAGCGAGTTGGATGTGTTGGGGATGCAACTGTGACTCTGGGGCAGTTTTTCTTGATAGCGTATAATAATTCTGCTAATGTAATATTATGCTGTAAGATTATTATGGTACATACAATTATGCTAAATCAAAGTCGACCAAAACAATATTCTGCCAAATGTGTCTTATGCGTGGTAGCAATATTGCCAACTAAGTTTTTTGCAAAATTACCATTCGACTGAAAGTGTTTCTGCGAAACATGTTATGCGACGTGTGTTTCGGACTAAAATTATTCTGCCAGATGAGGGTAACCCACCTAACGCTCCTCCTCGCTTCGCTCGTCGTCGTACCTAACAGGGCTCTGAGATCTGAGATTCTGAGATTTCCTTTTCGATAGCGTGTCATAATTCTGCTCTTGTAATAGTATGGTATACGACTATTATTGAAAATAGACAGACACACACTCAAAAAGTAAATTATGGTACCATAAAATTATGTTAAATCAAAGTCGACCAAAGTAATGTTCTGTGAACTAATATTCTGCCAAATGTGTTGTATGCGTGGTAGTAATAATGCCAACTAACTTTTCTGCAAAATTACCATTCGACCGAATGTTTTCCTGCGAAACATGCTGTGCGAAGTGTGTTTCTAACCAAAATTATTCTGCCAGATGAGGGTAACCCCCTTTTTGATATCGTGTCAGAATCTTGCCCTTGTAATAGTATGATATATCTTTTCAATCACGGAACAATGGTATTCCGGACCTTTGGGAGGCGTGCGCGGGGCCGAAGCTAACGCGTAGAGGCCCTTTCGACACTTTAATGAAATGTAAGGTGTCCCATGACACGGGCAGACGGTGACTCGTCCCCACAAGATGGGCCCCCACAAAAGCGACATCCAAGATGGCTCAAGGGCAACACCGGTGTGAGAACTCAAGGGTGTCGAGAGGTGTACACCGCTTTCTGCCCAGTGGCTGTTAAGCCACTGTACCAACTCGCGTCTTATGCAAATTTTCACTTCCACCCCCTGGGGCATGTAGCCCTAACGACTCCACTCTGGACGGCCAGCCAAGGCAAGCCAGAGGTGGAGAGTCCTGTCCCACCCACCCGCCTTACGGGTAACAGAACTCCCCAGGAGCACTCGGGTACGTGGGGTCGCTGTTCCCCAACAGCTCGCCACAAGCTGCCCTGCGTTGACTGATTGCACTGGTAAAACCAATGGGCGATGGGGTCGTCACATCCCTACGCCAATCGCCATCCCTATGATATATGATTATTATGGTACAAAATATTATGCCAAATCAAATTCGACCAAAGTAGTTCAGCAGAACAATATCCTGCCAAATGTGTTGTATGCGTGGTAGTAATAATGCCAACTAACTTTTCTGCAAAATTACCATTCGACCAAAGTGTTTCTGCGAAACATGCTGTGCGAAGTGTGTTTCTAACCAAAATTATTTTGCCAGATGAGGGTAACCCACACACTGTAATATAGTATACACATATAGTCTAGGTGCTATTAGTGTAATAAAAATGTTCCTGTTAGTTTCAACTTACAGTTCGGTGCTTTTTATTCCTCAGTCTGTTCCACGAATTCTGTTGAGTCCGGACTTTAAAATTTTATTTTTAGTTGAGATCATGTTTGGACGAGTTCGTTGAAAATAGACAGACACACACTCAAATAAAAAGTAAATATTATAGGATTTATAGGACATTTTTACTCAGATTGAGTCCCACGGTAATAAGCTCTGGTTTAAAGTCATGTACACGGTAAAATTTAATCGGTAATCAGGAGTTGAAAAATATTAATTATTTACATAAATCTAATTCAATTCGTGAGATCTCATGGAATTTACAGCACCATCTAATCAATAACACTTAATTATATTTATCATTAAAATTAATAGCCACTTGATACATGGACACCCTGCATTTATTAAAAGGAATAACGTCACTATTAAAAAAACTTGTATCTTCGTCTGTCAATGAAAAGAAAATTGTTGTAAGTATGTATGGAATGCATATAGACTTACTGCGTTTTAACTTTGAGGAGCAGCGTGAGATACGAGATTTTTTCAAAGTAGTGACGATAAGTAAAATTAGTATGTCAAGTGCCATCGCGTTGGCGAGGACACAGACCAGACGTGTCTGCTTTATGAAGTTTACAATAACAAATTGATAGATTTCATCAGTCTTAAGATTTATTAGCTTCGACTTAGGTACTAGCGGAAGAGGTTTTGAACTCTTTTAAACTACACCGCTGGTAGGGTGACAATTGATAAGTTTGAATTGAAATTTAATTTAACTTTTTAAATTAAGTATGAAAAAAAACTTAAGTCCGTATAAGTGCCACATATATGGATGGTGATAAGCAATAATGTGTCAACCCACACGCCAACCATTTTGAGAACATGGCGTCTAAAGATTTTTTCTCATTTTTTTGTGTTTCTCTTAAAAAAAATTGTTTTTTATATAGATTGTTGTGTTTTTCAGCTATAATACGTTCAGTAGTAGTGATTATTGTAGCTTAATTTCAAAACAAACTTCAATTTGACGAAATAATGCCCTTTTCTTTTATTGCGAATTGTTCGACGACGTCAAACTTTTTCAAGACTGTGTTATGATACTTAACCCACTTTTGCTAATTGTTTAAAAATATCTATGAGTCTTAAATAAACATGTTAAAGCACATAAATTGTTATTGTAAAATACTCTACCTATGCATATTTTTAACTTTATAAGTGTTAAGTAACATATCAGTCATGGTCACTTATGTTATTAGGTATAAATAATAAAATAATAATAAATATTATAGGACATTCTTACACAGATTGACTGAGACCCACGGTAAGCTCAAGAAGGCTTGTGTTGTGGGTACTTAGGCAACGATATATATAATATATAAATACTTATATACATAGAAAACATCCATGACTCAGGAACAAATATCTGTGCTCATCACACAAATAAATGCCCTTACCGGGATTCGAACCCGGGACCGCGGCGTAGCAGGCAGGGTCACTACCGACTGCGCCAGACCGGTCGTCATGTAGGAATAAATACATTATTTATTAATCAAACCTTTTAATGATTTTTCTACTCCCGAACTGTTATTCGTCATTTACAGGATTGTGCGTATCGAAAAAACTGAAAACGCATTGTTTGGTTCTGTAATCATGGCAACGCATTGCATTAACGATACTGCGTGCGTGCGCGGGAAGGCTTTGGGCAGCTGTAGGCCTAGCACATGATGGCCGCGGGAGTATGTCGCCGCGAGATAGATGCCACGTCTTCTTCTAACTGTATTAATGACATAAGGACGGGTAGTCTATCATGTGCTAGGCCTACTGAGCTGACAGTGCAAACCTTTGCAATACAGGAAACAGTGTGAATTTCGCGAGAATTATTTAAAAAAACTATTAAAAACTAAGTGCATGGTCGTTGTAAAAGTATTGTATGCAATGGTGTTTAACTGACTCCAAAATACTCGTGGAAAGTACGCCACTCATATTTCTTGACCTCCTTTAAACGCCTGTTGAATAAAATACTATAAATTAACTATTAGAGTAATGATCATTTCTAGACACATATTTAAATTATCTGTGCTTTTTCAACAAAAAATCGTTACAAAAACCAAATAATCATCTTTAAAAAAAACAAACTACTTATCTAAAATATACAACAAAATATTTTTTTACGCTAAGAAATAGACTAAGTCATTTAAATTATGAATAACTCATGACTTGTACAAGAACAAAACCTAAAATATCTTTAACAAAATAATAAACTACCATTCAGTAAGTATTCAAAAATCAAACAATATTTTTATGCATACATTAACACGTCTTAATGTAATTAGTAATTATAAAAAAATAGTAGCTTATATTAGATTTTTATATAAACACGTACTTGTAAAAAATGTTTGCAAATTATAATAACGAATATGATTGTATATTCATGACTTAAAATGTTCAATTTCGTACTGAATTTACCATTCATGTGCAAACATATACAATGGACTAAGTCATAACTTATTCAAACATAAATTAATATGAACAGTTATATTTTACAATATAGTGTCATGGTACTTACACCAAAAACGAACAATTTATGACCCGAATATAATTTAACAATAATGACTTATGTTTTATAACACGGGTCGTAGCATAAAACAACGAATAAAATATCATTTTGCAATAATCATTCAAGTCTCATAGTGGGTAACTATGTCATTTTTTGCGTTTTGCAAGAATGAGTCAAGTGTAAAAAAATCGTTGAGTCAACCCTCATAACACATTATTGTAATTTAAATATGTCTTCTGCCAATTACTATAATAAGTTAAGGTTCTTGACACATTAATGCAAAACAGGCAACACACGATATAGGATTTGTGTTAACCTATTTTTTTACTTTTGGGATAGTAAAAATTTTCAAAATGAAAAGGTCATTTTTGCAAATAGAAGTTTAAAAATCCAGCTATAACATGGCATTAAAATCTCATTTTTTTAGTTTTTGTGGGTTGACACATTATTGCTTATCACCATCCATATGTGACCGCCATCGCTACTGGATAAGAAAAAAAATCTCCTTATGATGGTCGATTAAATTTCACGCTGTGTTTATAACAATGTGAGGTTTTCCTTCATCCACTTATGGCCCAGGAACAAATTTATGTGCTATTCACACAAATAAATACTTACCGTGATTGGAACCCAGGACCTTGGCGTAGTAGGCATTGTCACCACCGGCTAAGCCAGACCCATCAGCCGGCTGAAGATAGTATCATGACTGGCATTTTTCTTATAAAAGGATTTTTCACCACACCAACTGGTAAAAGCTGCCTTGCTACTTCGAAAACAGATAGCAAAATTTCATTTTATTCATAAGAGTGCAAAGTAATTTCATACAATTTTTTTAATCATTTAACTTGGTGCCCCAAGCTGGCTGTTAGAATTCGCGTATACGAGTAAGTGATGATTTTGAATCATAAATGTTTAATAAATTGACGGATTTGATTTAGTTTGACGTTTTACAATTAATATTTTCATAGTGTTGGCATGGTGAAAAATTTCGTGTTTCACTCTCGTTGGCAAATTTTTTTTAACCTACCTTGAAACTCTCGCCACACTCAAGATTCCTCATTCTGAACCACTCGCTACTCTCGCGGTTCCATCTTTCGCTTGCTCGGGTCAATACAATTTTGGCACATGCGGTTAAATAACAACTTTGCCCCCTTGTAAAACAAATAACTAGCAATTTCATGGATCTCATTAGTATGGTGCGATGCCTAGCCCGCGCCTCCTGAATCGTAAGCACAGCCTTATCGTGTGCTTGCAAGTAATTTTCCTGCCGTCGCATTTTGCCCATTTAAATTATTGCTACAATGATGCGGTTTACTACTGCAGCTGGCACGAAGGTGCAAATTGAAAAAAAAAGGGTTAATTTCTGGTCTCACGGGTTTTGAAATGTACGTTTTAAGTCTTTTCTTGATCGTTCTAACGTCAATATAATGGTAATAAGATACTTTATACTTTATTAACATACGAAAACATAAATTCTCCATCTGCTGACGGGTTTGAAACTGTCACCACCATTTTTATTATTATTTCCTCACGTGGGTAACGTAGAACTTGACTTTAGGATGCTTATAGTGGATGGGCTATCAACCTGTCAATGCAATATCGAATTTCGTTTTTTCAACCCCTGATTTACTGTGTCACTGAAACTTGAGCAGTTACGTATGATCAGCCTACCCCTTTGGGGAAGACAGGCGTGAGTGTATAATAAACTGAGAATACTGTCCATAAATTAGATGGGAAAAATCGCTGGTCTAGCACTAACACCCTGGATGATACCCATGAGTTTTTCGGAACTTATTGTACAACATGTCATTAGGTATTTTCAAGAATATTTCCAATGAAGGAAAAACATTGCGAAAAAACCGGGGATGGCGATTGTGAACGTGAGGTGATAAAAAGAGCACAGATCGCAAAATCTGCGGTTAAGTGGTTAGAGAAGATCTGGATCAGAGCAACGAAAACCAAGCTAATGCGTACCCTGGTTTTACATTACTGTATGGTTCAGAATCCTGGACTCTGAAGGCGAGTACTCGGAGCAGAATTGATGCATTTGAGATGTGACGTTGGCGCAAGATCCCAACGCTGTTCCATGGACGGCGCATCGCACTAATGCGTCGATCCTGGCGAAACTTAAAATTCACTGCCGCTTGTCTGTCATATGCCTCCAGCGAATCCTGTACTACTTTGGACAATTGGCCAGACGGGAGCCGGAAAACCTTGAGAAACGCATTATGGTTGGCATGTTGGATGGAGGACGGGGAAGTAGCCATACACCGACCCGCTGGGTGGACAGCGTTAAGAAGGCCTGCCAGGGTGATTAACACAGGCGCCTATTATTAGGACTGCAGAAGACCGTGAGGAGTGAAGAGTTTTGGTGCGGAAAATGGTTCCCCTTGTTTTGGCATAATTTTACAATCAAGAATTATTTTTGGCATAATCTATATTGACATAAGTCACTAAGGGTTTAAAGATCCTATGCACCACCCTGTAAATGTCAAATAAAAGTACCTACGGGAGTGAAAACAATATTTATGATTAATTAGTTCAAAATTTTAAGTTTCACTAACTTCGGGTTAATTTATTTGTTGCAGAACTCCGTCGGAATAGAGCGTGGGGCAAAGTATACTTAGCGGAGTTTTTAGTTAGACAGGCATCGGCAGGCGACGGGGCAGAAAATAGCTTCTCGCAACATTGCCCAGCTTAGCGGTGCAGCGCTGCCATTTTGTAATATTTGAAGTCTGTCGCGGTTTCATTTTGTTACATTTCTGAGTTTCAACATTAAAAATAATTATATGCGCGACTGTATATTAAGGTAATATGTAATATTTATCTCTTTAGATTAATGTAGATTTTAAGGATTCTACTCGAAATCTGAATTAAAATTAAACAAAACAACTAATTGAAAGATATTCCATATTTGCAGCCCCTTTCAAAACTTGAAAACACTAGAATCGGGCCCTACAGCCACCGTTACGTCGCTAGCTCGCCCTATCGCTTTTCTGTAGTGACCAGCAGGCCTAGCACATGATGGCCGCGGGAGTATGTCGCCGCGAGATAGACTACCTGTCCTTATGTCATTAATACAATTAGACAGAGACATGTCATCTATCTCGCGGCGACATACTCCCGCGGCCATCATGTGCTAGGCCTACTGACAAAGCCAGACTGGCGTTTCAAGTTTCAACCGCCACGTAGTGTCAACGATACTCGCTTCGCCTAAGCTAGCAGTTACGCAACGACCACTACTAAAATATTAGCATAGATAAGTTACTTTAATCCTTTGCCACTAACGTGACACAATGACCTTTAACCCTTAAATGCATGGTGATGTATATATGCATCATATATTTGATGGCCCGTGGCTCGATATGTAGCTATACAAAATCACATTTATTGCTTAATTATTATTTATTATTATTTAATAAACAATGAAATAAATTAAATAATATAATGATTTACTATTTATTATTTAAGGACTAAGATGAAAAGGCGGAAAAGTGTGAAAAAACAGGACGATGGCGATTTTTAGTATGTGTTTTAGGCTGATTTTTTCGAAGTTAGTAATTAGTTTATGTTTAAACATTTTATCATACAGGTTTCACAAATAGTATACCTTTTTAATAGTAGTCAGTTTTTTTAAATAAAACTTACCAATTACCTACGATATATTTATATAAATAAGATTTGGCCTATTTAACTTCTAACAATGATTTAGTATAAAAAACGATATTAATTTTTTATTTTTATTTTTCCCAGAGTCAGAAAACCATTGTCTATCACATATATTAATATCACGCTAAAAGAAAAATTCATGCATTTAAGGGTTAAATTGTTAAATCTTGTGACAAAATTGTGACTTTGGAATGCATAGGTGACTGACAGACAGCCCGTCAGCGGTTAAAGCTTTTCTGTCCGAGTGGTCTGTCTGTATTTCACACATCGCTAACTGTAATATTAAAAAGGTGGGAGATTTCTGACATCCAATGAATAATGCGGTTATTCCCGTCGTTGACGGGCTGCCGACAGTTTTTAGTACGCTATTTTTGCATGTTGGTACAATTTTAAGCCGCTGCGTGGAAAATATGCTACCACATCGATATACTAACTAATTTTTCCCCTCACTAGCTCGGAAAGACGTGTTTTGTCCTTTAATGCCATCGGGTAAAAACGCATTTTATCCACTAGTGGGTAAAGTAATTTGACCTTGAATAAACTCAAATTAACTGCTTTAAAATTGATAAATGTAGGTGAATCTAGTAATAAAGATGATTTACCACCTGTGGAACTACTGGAAGCAGCGATAAACGCATTGTTTGCGTTGTAGTTTCCTCGCTATAGTGAGGGGAAAAGTTTTGTGTTACACTGGGGTGCAAATGTATTTTACTTCTCGTGTGCTAAAAAACTCGCAAGTTCAGGATTCTATTCTCGAACCACTCGCTTCGCTCGTGGTTCAACTATGGAATCCTTTCGCTTGCTCGCTTTTTCAATTCCACACTCGGCGTTAAAATACGACTTTGCACCCTTGTATAACAAATAACTATTTACCTTATTAAAAATTACCTGCACTGGGTAAAAAGGGAGAGAGCAGATTGGACAATTGACCAATAATGACAGAAACAATCGCTCCTAAAAAAAAGTGTGTCCCCCCTCCTCTCTAACTTTTGAACCATAATTATGTTTAAAAAATATGTAAAAAAATCACAAAAGTAGAACTTTAAAAGACTTTCTAGGAAAATTGAATTATTTTGAACTAGATAGGTTCAGTAGTTCTTGAGAAAAATACGGAAAACTACGGAACCCTACACTGAGCGTGGCCCGACACGGTCTTGGCCGGTTTTTATTAAACATAATTGTTCAAAAGTTAGAGGGGCGGGGGGAGACATTTTTTTTTCCTTTAGGAGCGTTTATTTCCGAAAATATTAATATTATCAAAAAACGATTTTAGTAAACGCTTATTCATTTTTAAATACCTATCCAACAAAATATCACACGTTGAGGTTGGAATGAAAAAAAAAAATCAGTCCCCACTTTACACGTAGGGGGGACCATACACAAAACATTTTTTTTTACTTTTTATTTTACTACTTTGTTGGCGTGATTGATATTCATATTGATACCAAATTTCAGCTTTCTAGTGCTAACGGTCACTGAGATTATCCGCGGACGGACGGACGGACGGTTAGACAGACATGGCGAAACTATAAGTGTTCCTAGTTGACTACGGAACCCTAAAAATGAATAAAAGAAAAAAAAAATATTTATTGTTTATCCTTGTTTTCGTTCTATAATCTGCCCCTGATTCCTTAAACATAAATTGTACATTGAAACTTTAACTAATATTACTAACATAAACGAAAATACTAATTAATTTAAATACATGAATTGTTACAAGTAATCCAGTAAAAACTTTTATAAAATAATTATTAAGTACATGGAAAAAGCGCTTAAATTTATTTTTTTCTAGAATTCTCCCCTACATGGATCTAATTTACTGAACCCTAAAACGTTAACAATAGAGGGTCCGTAAAGGTCATAAAGGGTTCCAAACCCTTTAAGTTGGTCTATTTGATGAGATTACTCGAATTTAACACGCTCGGTGTTGTTGGCCGTTACATTTAACTTGGAGCTAGGGTAACCATGAATTTCATATTTTATATTCCGCCTTATGGAAAGCGGTAACCGTCACTTATGTCACCATAACCTGCAACTTAAGGGGTGTCACATGCGCATTGCCGACCCATTAGAAACTTGTACACTCCTTTTTTGAAGAACCCCATACAGTAGTTCATCGGGAATACAGTGTTCTAAGACATTTCTTACATTACTGTGTAAAATCTTCGCTGCCCTCAGGTCTTCGTAGTCAAGTGGTGGTAAAATAATAAGCGGATTGTAGTTTGTGATGGTTTCATCAAAATTGTAAAAGACAAAGAAAGTAGTACAGTGAATGTTGGAGAGCGGAATAACCGTACAGTAACCGTAAGTTTTTTAAAAAGCTCTAAAAGCTGTCAAATTTGAATTTTGAATATTTCCATTTTTAAATACCTAAATAGTGATTCGAAATATGATTTCAGTTATACGTTCCAATGAATATTTTATTTAAAAAAATATGCAAGTAGTATTAATGAATTATCAATGAACATTAAATAATAATTGAATAAATTAATACTGATGATTTTCAATGCGTAATGTCAACTTGAATACAGTATTGAATATTTTAATGAAAGGATAAACAAATTGAATAAGAATTAAATTGAATTGTTATTATTAAATTTATAAAATTGAAAAATGGATTTTTAATTACAAAAATAAATAACTTAACCTAACGAAGGCAGGCTCAAAAACCAGGGTGGTTTTTGAACGGTTTCTTAACAACTGGAAAATCTAATATTACAAAATACGCTACATCAACACGTCCATCGTTCTATCCCACCGGTCTCGGAAGTGTTTCCACAACAGAAGGGCGAATGGTCACCCTACTCGAGCTAATCTTGACTGTTCCATTGTTGTACCGTTTTGATTTTACTGCGTCGTGCATGCACATTTCATTAATAACTATAAAACAGTAGTAAACCTACTGATACATACGTGGCGATCAAATCTGATGGACTAACGGCCCAGCCACGACATTGGTCTAAGCGCGACAGCGGTGAGCGGCAGCCATACGTGCGAATGAAAAGTCCCATCGCTGTGTCTCGCTCCAATGTACGGCCGCCGCTCACCGCTGCCGCGCTTAGACCAATGTCGTGGCTGAGCCGTAAGAGCCCAGAGCCGCCAAACCTTCCTCACCTTCCCGAATATAGGTTGAGGGAGGCGATGGCTGAGATACGCGCCATACTCGTGAACGGGTGCTGTTTGTGAAGACCGGTCTGTTTCAGCTAATAGGGGCTATAATTATTAGATTGTAACATTCATTTTGATTACATTGAGGCACTCGTCTGTTCGGTCCTTGTTTGTTTATTTTCTTTCTGACTCTTGGAGACCATGTACATCTCCAAGGAAAAAAGTAGATTAAATATATCTAATTTTTTTTTCTTTAGTTGTGACATCAAGAGTCTCTTACAACTCTAAAGTTATTTTAGTTATCTTTTATTTGTATCAGTTCGTTTTTTAGGGTTCCGTAGCCAACTAGGAACCCTTATAGTTTCGCCATGTCTGTCTGTCCGTCCGTCCGTCCGTCCGTCCGTCCGTCCGTCCGTCCGTCCGTCCGTCCGTCCGCGGATAATCTCAGTAACCGTAAGCACTAGAAAGCTGAAATTTGGTATCAATATGTATATCAATCACGCCAACAAAGTGCAAAAACAAAAAATGGAAAAAAATGTTTTATTAGGGTACCCCCCCTACATGTAAAGTGGGGGCTGATTTTTTTTTTTCATTTCAACCCCAACGTGTGATATATTGTTGGATAGGTATTTAAAAATGAATACGGGTTTACTAAGATCGTTTTTTGATAATATTAATATCTTCGGAAATAATCGCTCCTAAAGGAAAAAAAAGTGCGTCCCCCCCCCTCTAACTTTTGAACCATATGTTTAAAAAATATGAAAAAAATCACAAAAGTAGAACTTTATAAAGACTTTCTAGGAAAATTGTTTTGAACTTGATAGGTTCAGTGGTTTTTGAGAAAAATACGAAAAACTACGGAACCCTACACTGAGCGTGGCCCGACACGCTCTTGGCCGGTTTTTTTTTTGTTTTCATCATGTATATTTTTTCTTTTTTTTGATGTAATATAACACTTAGAGACTATACATCTCTAAAATCTCTTATTAATCATAGTAGCTTTGTACTTTGTATAATTTATTGAAATGAATTTCCATAGAGTAGGTACCTAGTCTGTTAATTTAATATTTCTTTTTTTTTGATGAATACTTTTGCTGATGAAATTGTATCTCGTTTTTTTTAATGCATGTTAATTATAAGATGTAATGTTTTGAAAAGAAGTGGCCCGCCGAGTTTCTTGCCGGTCCCATAGTGGATACCCCCCTCCAACTGAGGGGGGACTGAAATCTTCTCGAGGCTGAGGCGTAGGGTTAGAGCCGGCGTAGCTTTATTTGACGTTCATAAGCGCATTGTAATATGCCTACTTGGAAAATAAATATTTCATTTCATTTCATTTCTCAAGGATGAAACTTTGGGATAATGTACAGTTCGTATCGACGTTTAATGTTGACATATTACACCTAGTTCGCCCATCATCCTCCTTGCGTTATCCCGGCATTTGCCACGGCTCATGGGAGCCTGAGGTCCGCTTTGACAACTAATCCCAAGTTTTGACGTAGGCACTAGTTTTACGAAAGCGACTACCTACCATCTGACCTTCCAACCCGAAGGGTAACTAGGCCTCATTGGAATTAGTCCGGTTTCCTCACGATCAAATGACATTTCGCACATAAGTTTCGAAAACTCATTGGTACGAGCCGGGGTTCGAACCCGCGACTCTCTTACCGCTAGACCACCAGCGCTTCCGCTAAATTACACCTAGTTCGGCCCGTCGGCCCTTTTTTTGCTATAAGGTTTCTTACAGATTTTTCTAACACATATATTATATAACAATCAGCCTTGAGAATTTAGGGAAGGTAGTGTTTAAAAAAAAAAATTATAGCAAAAAATGGCTGTCGGACCGAACTAGGCATTATGCAGACATTGAACGTCGATACGAACTCTACATTATCCCAGTTTCATCCTTGAGAAAATGATATAATACTGACGACACTAAAATTTGCCAGTACTTTGCATCTGGCCGTTGAAACTGATATATTATTTTCATTGTAACACGGAAAAGGAAATTTTGTGGAGTTCTCTGGTAAGTTATTTGTATCTTTCTACTCAAAATTCTTATTTTATTCATCAATTTAACATGCCCATGAATAATACAATTTTTAAAAATCATAATCATAAACTGACACTTGTAATCTCCAAAGTCTCCAAACTACCTATTTGAGCTCATGAAATCGCTCAAGTTTCAGTGCCACTTTAAGCAATTAAGAGGTTGAAAGAAAACGGTACTGTGATACTATAGTGACAGTTTACTAGTCCATCGCCCACGCCACAATTATATTAAACCATAGTGAAATTCTTAACTCATCACCACACGGGTGAAAAATTTCATTTATTATCAACCACTTTACAGTAAAGAAACAAAACATGTAAGTTATAGGTTTACTACATCACAGGGCTGTAGTACACAGAATTAAATCTAACAAGCTAGACAGGACTACACAATATTAAACATGCTTAAACAAAACAAACATAAATAAATAAATATACACGGTGTTTCCGGTATCACTCAAAACCTCAGACACTCCAACTGATTTTTATTTTTTTAAACTCATCTAGAGTATTCATCTTTTAATCTGATCGTTACTTTTTTTTAAATTGAATTTTTAATTTTCTGTACAGCTCTACTTGACTTTTAGCTCTACACTCAATAAAATAATTGCTAACTACCATCATAAACCATAAGACTATTTATTTGTGTACGTTACTGCAACGACATAAGGTTTACCAATAGACAGCTAAGATGTCACTGTAAAACACTTTAAAGCTTTGTCACAGTAAACTTCAAATTGGACAGGTAATCGCAGTAAGCAAATTAACTCAATATTCAAAATGACAAGGTTGTAATTAGGTACGAGTTCAATTTGCTATGATAAACATTAAGATTAAACTGACAAACAACGTCAAACTAGTAGCGGAAAAAATAATCGTCCAAGTAACCGGCCAGTATTAATACCCCTAAATACTGAAAAAAGGTAAACAACCTCTAGCAATGCGATATACACAATGTTGTATTACGAGTACCTACAATAGAATGGGCACGTAAAAAATAATTAATAATACTAATTTAAATTAAAATACATATTACCTCCATCAAGATATAGCTCAATCGATTCTACTCTCGATTCTGAACAAACTGTTTTCAGGTTTTTAGTGTTAAGTGAAACACGGTGTATAATTGTGGGAGTGGAGATCGACTCCGCGGGAAATGTGGGTTGTAAAATATAATTAGCGTCTAGACGACGGTAGTCCTACGTTCATACCGTAAAAAAAACCTTTCATAAAAAGGTTTCGTCTTAACATCCCACGTTTCCGGCTTAAATAATTTTCCTGTCCTAAGGTTTCTTAATTTAATTATAACATTCTAGAAATCACAAAATAAGTTTTATTGGTGTCTATTTATAGCCCACGCCATGCCTTGGGGATTATTATGTTGCTAATAAATATATAACCCGTCATACTTCTTCACTCGTTTTAATTAAAAATATTAGGTTATACAAAATATACTCTCTCGCTAAACAGAAACAACTGACTGACGACAAGATATCACATACAGAAAAGTATTATATTCAAATTACTGTCATTAGAAAGTTACTAATAATGTAACAATACTATCTCCTAAAATATTGGTGCACTGTATTTTATCCATAAGGTAGAACATAAAAATAATACAAAACTAAAAATGGAGTCTATTTTCGCATAATTTAATACTCATATATGATTTGGCATAACGTATATTATGCATAACTTTAAAAACGCATATTTCGCATAACTGAATTCGCATAATCTTAATGAGCATAATTTCATTGGTATAACGACAGTTTGGGCTAGATGTAAAAGGCATAACGTTAATTAGCATAATTATGAAATGGTATAAATATACGATAGAATTAAGTTAACCTAATCTATCCCACTTTTTGCAATGGTAGTTTGTTTCTGTATGTGTCGCAGTTCTAACCTAACCTAAACCACTTTTTCAATAAAAATTTGTTTCTTTCTGTATGTATCACAGGTTCTAACCTAACCTAACCCACGTTTTCAATAGCAGTTTCTTTCTGTATGTGTCATAGTTCTAACCTAACCCATTTTTTCAATAACAGTTTGTTTCTGTGTCTCACAGTTCTAACCTAACCTAATCCACTTTTCTAATAGCACTTTGTTTCTGTATGTGTCGCAGTTCTAACCTTAACCTTCGTATCCTTATCACCAAATTGATATAGGTGTAAATAACCAAGATCGTGTCCTATCGAAAGACCTTAGTTTATTAATTATTTCCAAACAAATGTGGAGTAGGAGCGCCCATCGTAGGAGATCAAGGCAACTTATCCATTTTTCTTGTTCTTTAGAATTATGGGAATTAATTTTAGGACAATTAAAGTTATAGTTAATAATGTTATGCATTATTTTAATTATGTAGAGTCATTGTTATGCGAAATAAGTATTATGCTTTTTTAATAGTATGCCTATTCAATGTTATGAACAATTATGTTATGCCAAATCTGTTATGCCAATTCATATTATGCGAGTTAATGATAGGCGAAACAGAGGGCACCCCTAAAAATGCTAACACTATGTAATTAAGTACTAATTATACTTCTTATCCAAATCCAAGACAACAAATATTGTTTACTGAGCAGCAGCACACGGAATTGTGCCGACCTCGTCACACATTACAGAGATATAAAATTTAAAAACAAATTCTCGCCATGCGTACCTACCTACCTTCAATATCGCCCCGCGCCCTGCGGCGTTTACTCATCATTACATGTGTTTGTGTCGTCCGAGTCACACGTAATCTCGCCAAATTAAGTGTTCCTCTAAAAGTATATATATGTTTTTGAATTTATAAAGTTTGGTTTGACACCTATGTACCTATAGTGCGCTAAATGATAATTCTAGAATTAAACCCTTGATGGAAATAGTTTGTAGATAATTATGTTAGTTTTTGTGTGTTGACGAAGCGTGTTGCAGATATAGAATAGAATAGAATAAACGTTTATTCGTGAACACAGGTAAGACAAAATACACATAATAACAACAAGACAGAAAGGAATGAAGTGCCACGAAATGGCCTCATCTCAGCGTGTTGCTGGTGACTTCCAGCGCTGATCTTCCGATGAGACCATCAAGTGAGAAAGATTCACGGAGGGTAACAGACAGAAGAAATACAAAACACATACAAGAACGTGGTCAAACAGTTATGAAAGTGAAAACGTTACAAGAAAAATAACAACAGACTGTGATCGAAACATAGAATTATATGGTGGTTTGTTTTATTAATAATGTAGAATAAATATCTGACGACGCTTGGGCGGATTAGATCTGTGTTTTGACGAAGCATGTTGCGGATCGGGTTTGTATTTATTTGGTTATGAATAAATGATTTACATATAATTTTCCCAAACATGGTATGAAATGTTGTCATTATGTTCATTAAAAAACGATGGTTTAAAAATAAAGTTTTTGAGTCAAACTCAAGGCAATGCCATCTATGTAAATCAAGGCTGTCAGTTGTCGTCTTTACACATCCCTCAAACAGGATTCATGAAACGTAAACAATGACAATCCTAGTGCTTCCTCGAAAGTCATGCTCGAAACCTTACCATCCGTTCACAAGAGGCACAATAAATGGGGAAATGGAACTCTCATTTTCCTCCAATTGTTTAATGTACGGATGTACTCACATTAATATTATTCTCCATAGCCTCGTAACGCCCACCAAACAATTTTTTTGCTAGGGAATTTGGATTCTAATTGTACTTGAATTGAGTTTAAACTCAATTTCAAGTACCAGTACAAGTATGTTCGAAAAATTTTAGAAACAGAGGAAATGCTACTTTATTTGTTTATAATAAAATTATGAAAGTTGAAATTCCATTGAAACTCAATGTACACCTGAATGTATATTGGACGGAAAGAGGATAGAAGTTTCGCAACTTATGAAACTCACCTCGGTACATTGATAGGCCGACTTTGGTTAATAATGTTAGAAAAGTTATTCAGAATATCATCATCATCATCATTATCAGCTTATCTTCGTCCACTGCTGGACATAAACCTCTCCCAATAATGCACGCCACTGCTCCCGATCTGCAGCTAAACTCATCCAGCCCTCGCCAGCCAACTTCCGAATGTCGTGTCGTCACTGCTGCATCTGGCACAGGGCGTCCTACACCACGTTTGCCGATTCGCGGTCTCCACTCAAAAATCTTTCGGCTCCGTCAACCGTCTGTCCTGCGAGTGACGAATTCCGGATACTGACTGATTAAGGATATGATATACTTATTATAATTTTAGTGCGTTGTTTTAACCGCTACTATTGATGCTCACTGTATAGTATTACTGTACAGGTAGTGTTTTATGAGGCCTGTGCCCGACGGTCTCGAAGGCCCGACTCGTTCCGTACACACCCGAGTTTGTTTAGGCCGATCCTGTTTGCTTATATCGCCATACAAATGACACCGGCCTAAATCAAACAAGGGAATGTTTAATTGCGTAGATCTTTTATAAATAGGTAAGATTTGTTTTTTTTAATCATGTTGAGCGTAGCGTAGTACTGTAGTAGTGTTGTAGCGTAGAGAAATAGAAATAATAAATTTGATGGTGCTGGTCTGATATTGATAATTAATGTGAGATATGTAACTTAGCGAGGGTTTCTTGAAGTGCGGGGCCTGCTTTGGCCCCGCACGGACCCTTTAGATCTCGTTACTCTTAGAAAGGGAGCTCCATGTCAAGACCCGAGCTTTAGAATTTTTGAACTAAATTTAAAAATGATCGCTTGCCAATTATAAAATACTAGCGTTTCCCCGCGGCTTCGCTCGCCTTAAATTCGAAAATTGCGGAATGCTCCATACCAACTTCCACCCCTCATTTTAGGGAAGTGGGTGGTTAGAAAGAGACAAAAAGTAGCCTATGTCACTCTCCATCCCGTCAACTATCTCCACTTAAAAAATCACGTCAATTCGTTGCTCCGTTTTGCCGTGAAAGACGGACAAACAAACAGACACACACACATCGGGGCCGTATTTAGTATAATAAGGTAGGAGAATTTAGAATCAAGCGCTAATAATCTTTGTATTTTTTTTTATTATAAACTGACCAGTGATTGACCTTAGTAGCACCTGGTCTGATAGAAAGTGACGAACACACCGAAGTTGTAGCTCACTGGTTCAGTAATAGCCTATTCACTCTTGACTTGAATACACCCAGATTGAATTCGGCCGGGAATACAGATGAGGGATTACAAAGATTTTGTAAGAAAAAAAACGTACAATAAAATTACAGCCATATACATTTATCAGACAAACAAAATATTTTCAGCGAGGCTCAGGAAAAATAGAGAAACAAACAAAGCGCGTAGTTTTCTCACGCAGTTTATCGGTTTACTTAAGTTTTAGGTCCCTATAACGTTCACACGTGTATTTTCAGGAAAATAAATTAATAAATACTGGGAAACACCTCACACACATCACCTAGCCCCAAACCACACCTCGGACACTGGCGATCAAATATATGCAAGAGGCGAGTTCCTAGCACACAGTCTAAGCTCGTGTAGGTGAACGCGTATCATGCTTGTATGAGTGAAATATGACAGGTCGACTGTACGCGTTTTTGACAGGCGGTAACTGTGAGGTAACCGAGAGGGGGTGGGCGGTACTTTCAGCGGGGAGCGGGAGTGGCCATACTGTACGATAGTGCTCTTTATTATACTGTGCCCAAACTAAGCAAAGCTTGTACTGTGGTGCTATGGCGACGGATATACTTGCCTACTTATACCGGGTGAAACAAAATTGGTAATACAAAATAATATTTTCTGGATCTATTCATGATTACGATCAACTTTTACTATGGGACTTATATCGAATTCGGCAAAAAAAATGTGTAAATTCTGGTATCGAGTTCATTAATATGTATGCAAATTTGCAAGGAATTAGTATGGAGAAATGGGTACATAATAATGAATCATATCAAAAGTTGGGTTCATAATTTGTATGAAGATGTAGATTTTGAAGTGATGTTTTCGAAGATGGTCCCATAGTAAAAGTTGGCTGTAGTCATGAGTAGATCCAGAAAATATTATTTTGTATTACCAATTTTGTTTCACCCGGTATAGATAAATACATACTTATATACACTGAAAACATCCGTGACTCAGGCACAAATATCTGAACTGAAGATAGAACGTACGATTTAGATGAGTTGAAAATCGCAAGAAAGGATTTTCGCTGCCATGGCAGACAGAATCCCCAAACCGTAGAATTAAAGATTAAAGATCATCCTGTGTCCAAAATGACGTCATCCGCAACTTTAAAGCGTCGATGCGACACAAATATTGCGAAAAGGACGGCCTGACATCATATCGCTTATCACGCAACCATGCTTGCCTACCAGGGTGGCTAGCCGAATGGCACAATCGCTCACGAAACGCTCACGAAACGAAGCGCTAGTAGATATCTATCTCTATCGCGCTTGCGTATTGGCGCGACAGAGCCAGCGGCGTATCGCTTTCGTTTGGCGTCGGAGAAATGCCATTCGGCTACGGGGCCTGGAGTTAAGGTTCCTCAACTGCCAAATAGTCCTTAAAATCTGTATGCCTCTCCTCTCATAACATAACTTCAATAAAAGGAGAACGTTCAGGTAAGGCGTTCCCTAATGAATACTTAGTTTCCTTAATTAGTTAATAAGATCGCTTGCCAGCCATATTTTCCACCGCCAAAGTATAAAAAAAGAAACCCAATGAAATAGGAGCTGAAATGAGGTACGAAATGAAGTTCCACCTAAACGCAAATAAATCAGGTAGCGTGCGTGAAATCACGTCCGATCTCACGCAGCTTGTTAACGCGGGTAAACTCGTTCGTCCGAGCGAGCGCGGGTTACAGGTCGTTCGACTGGTTAGGGTGCGTTGTAGCATCACAAAAGAAACACGATACAGGCCCCGTATAGTCGAATGGCCTTTCTACGACGCGAAACGCCGCGAAAGGTAGTCTGGCTCTGTCGCGCCAATACGCAAGAGCGATAGAGATAGATATCTACGAGCGTTTCCTTTCGTGAGCGTTTGTGCCATTCGGCTACGGCGCCAGGTTATAATTTTTATAACCAGCAATATCGATAATAATGATATTTGCCAGTCGCTTTTCAGTGAAGGAAAACATCTTGAGGAAACCGAACTAATTGCAATAAGGCCTAGTTACCCTTCGGGTTGGAAGGTCTGATAGCATTCCTATGCCAAATCTTGGGATTACTTGTCAAATTGGACCCCAGGCTCCCATGAGTCGCAGCGAATGCCGGGATAACGCGGGAGGCCATTGTGATTAGTCGTCATCTGAATTTTAATCGTGATTGTGGTTGGTCAGTGCACCCTAGCTGGAAGACGGTATTACGTACTACGCCGGTAGTCCGTGGCCCTTGAATGTCGTAGCGAGTGTAGTGTGCAACCCAACAAATGACAATTATGCCAAAAGTGAGGGTAGTTTCGCACTTTCCCTGCCGCCGCCGACCCCCGCGCCGAGCCATCGGAATTGCGCGTGCTCAATGTAAATGCTCCTCGTTACGGAGCGAAACATGTCGAGCGACCTTCGACAATTTCACGTGAGCTACCCGATTTTACGTTTGATATGTCAGTGTCTCACGGTAGTTTTATTATATGTAGATAATTATGTATTTACCATGAATAAACGATTGAATCTTGAATTAATAGATGCATTTCCACTCTGATATGATATAACTTGTGAATCACGCACCTAAGTTTAGCGTGTATCCTCTTCGCCCGGCCTTTATAATCAGAAGACGCTATTTATTTAGTGATTGCGCATTAAGATTAATAAATGTTTGAATTGTCCGTAAACGTTCATAATTGAGGCTATTAAAGGACTTGTGCAAAACGGCTATTATAATAATGGCTCGGCTAAATGTACATCTCCAATGATGATGAGATGTAGTCCTTTCCACGGAACGCCATTTCTACAGTAGAAAAGTGCGTGAAGCCATTGAAATCAAAAAACATCGCAATTTCAATCGGGACGAAGGTTTTAGGATCTCATCCACATGGAATCCTGTCATTAATAAGTGTAAGCCGAAAATAATATCGACAGTCGTTAAATCAAATATCGTCAGTGTTGTATGTCGACAGAGTAACATCCCTAGTGCGCAAACAGTTCAAGTTGATAATCAAAACCAAGTGCGGGTAGTTCGAAAAACTCGCGCGGCTGTCAGAAGGTGTTGATGTCATTTCAAGCCAGTCTTCTCCGAGACCACGGGGATAACGCCGTCCTTGAAACGTTGGAGGTCAGTTTAATATGTAGTTATACGCGATTAAGTCCCGATTTTAAAAATAATGAAATGTAGATCTGTTGAACTAGTGGATAGTGATTCTGCCTGCTAAGCGAATGCTCCTGGGTTCGGATCCCGGTAGGGGAATTTTATTGGTAGTTGTAAATGGAAAATACGTTATCCAAAGAACTACTTGTACGAGGTAGGGCATAGCGAATGTTGTAGGAGGTATGGTATAGCGAATGATATTCCGCTTTGTGTGGTAGGACACAGCACAGCGGATATCATCTCGCTCGAATCAAGAGCAGAACCCAACTGAGGAAGTACCTCCGCCTTACAGAAGACCGCAGCCAAATAGCACTAGACCCTACTCATAGTGTTGTGTTCAAGTCGGTGAGTAAGGCTGCCAGAGCTCAACAAGGGTGCGGTGTGCTGGTGACGGAAGGACCTACCGTACCTAGGTTTTTGCTGTGTACCTAACACAGCAAAAGGGAGTGTACAAGTTTCTAATGGGTTGGCAACGCGCATGTGACACTCCTTGAGTTGCAGGCGTCCATAGGTTACGGTGACCGCCTTCCATCAGGAGGACCGTATGCTTGTTTGACACCGACGAAGACAATAAAAAAAAATTATCGCAAAATGAAACCGACGTTTTCCTACAGCAACCATTTCAATTCATGTAACAAATGTTACTTAAGAAGACAAATGAATACTAGTTTCAATATTAATGGACGAGACTTCGTAGATTTTGTTATTATTTCTGAAGCAGCAGATCCACATTATGATATTCCTTTGCACTATATATATAAAACCTAATTTTGCTATTCGTTTTTGAAGAATCAAGAGACACTTTACCAGGTTGGTGTGGTGAAAAAGCTTATTCACTTCCTTCATAGTCAGCCGTTTGTGAGCCTAAAAACTTTATTACATGTGGTTGTTGGAAACAATGCGATTAAAATGTAAATTACCCACTCGAAAAGGTCACATGCACCTCGCGGGAGAAAGGCACGATTTGTAAAGGAATAAAAAATCACGGTAACATAATTTCCCAACAGCGAACAATAAGTTAGTGTGGTTAATAAGTTTAAGAGCGGATGTAAAAATGTTACAGGCTGCTTATATCCTAAAACACAGAGAACCTCCTATAGAGTGCCAATATTGTAAATTTTGTGCGTGCTACAAATCACCAGTGCTTGGGGCGTGAGGAGCGGGAGGGGAATGTGTTTACCGCGCTGCGATTGGTCGTTTCAAGGACGGCAGGCAGTCGCGCCAGATGAAAAGGGACAGAAGTATGACTGTCCCTCTACTGTCGCGTAAGTGGCCAGTGTAAGTTGACCTATGCCGGCTCTGAATAAATTAGAAATATGACTTATTTGTGGAATGTAAGACCGTCCGTTTTTAAATTTGAACTTCTTGTTACCTTTCCACACTATTTTACACTACAGGTCGACATCTTTAAGGCATCAAAATACCCTTTTTCAATTTTTTTATTGCGAAAAACACGAGCTGCTTTCGGGTCGGTTACTTGGTCATTACTGATCGGGCACGGCGAGCGCCCGCGCTTATATCATGGCAAATACAAGTAAGGCTGGTGCCCGTGAGTCGTCTTGTAATGGATGTCTATAGGGGTTGGTCTGTGTCCTAAAAGCTCTATTTTGACACATCTGCCACGCTAACGCAGTTGCTATTAATTTACTAGCGTAACATCTCAGTCATCTCTCTGTATAGGTACTCTGTATTATTGCAACAAAGATAGATTACTAGGTACGCTAGTTGCCTACTATCAAAGGGATCGAGCATTTGAAAATAAAAATGAAAAATATTTACTTCTTTAAAAACATGCAGTTTCATATAAATTGCCAAGGATTTCCTAGTAGGTATTATGTACCTGTGCCAGAAGATCTTGCCCAACCCTTAGCTAATCAAAAAGTCATTACAAATCAAAAAGTAACTTTGAACTTATTACCTAAGTAATATAAAATTTAAAGCTAATGAAAAAATGGAGATCAAATCAATTTGTGATAGTCGTTTGATAGCGGGCTCATTTCTCAAAACTGAAAGTTACAAGTTACAAGCGGAAGTCTCTCTCCAACTTGTCATATTAGACATTGACAACCGACCTTCAAGCTGTGATGTAGATAGGTGATAACGAAATCAACATCTTCCTGTATAATTTGCTTTGCTAGGTAGGCATACGATTAGTTAAAATAAATACTTGATTATTTAGAATCACAGATCAATACAACAAGATGGCCCTTACAGGGCGACTCGCGGTCACCAAGCATACGACAAATCAGGTTTATAAAAGTTTGAACGCGTGCGACACCGATCAGTATCGCCCAAGTATACGACCCGCTAACAGTGTCCGTGTCCGCTCGGGAAAAAATCTTAAATAATCAATTTTGGTTGCAAACTATGGTCTCTTACAGCATAAAGTGGTGTGGCAAGTCTTCTAACACTTCTACATGTAAAAAAGATGGAACAACATTCCACAGTTAAGTCAAATTAATTATTTTGTTGAATATTGTTTATTGTCCGCGGAGTTCATTTATACTGGTCAATATGGTTGTGCTGAGCGGCGCCGAGGCGCGTCCATCCCTCTTTACCGAGTTAACAATGTGATATGCTATCCCTTTCACGTAAACGACTAGGCATGGGGCCATGTTAGTTTATGTCTGTTGCGGGAACTTCGTACTGCCGTTCGTACCATGTGCTACCATTTTATGAAATATAAAAGAAAGCAGATTTGTAATAGTGAATAATTATATAGAATCTGTAGAGTCTGTAGTGGTATTTAGTTCATTGATTAGTTTAGAATATTTAGTTGGTTATTTACATACATACATACAATCACGCCTGTATCCCATAAAGGGGTAGGCAGAACACATGAAACTACTAAAGCTTCAGTGTCACTCTTGGCAAATAAGGCGTTGAAAGAAAACGAAACTGTGACATTTAGTTGGTTATTTAACTTAGTAAACGTAAGTAAAAATGCACAGTTTAGTTATTAGTTACTAGAATGATTTTTATTGAGATGCTATCACAATTATCATCCTCCTTGCGTTATCCCGGCATCGGCATTCGCCACGGCTCATGGGAGCCTGGGGTCCGCTTTGGAAACTACTACCAAGATTTGGCGTAGGCACTAGTTTTATGAAAGCGACTGCCATCTGACCTTCCAACCCGAAGGGTAACTAGGCCTTATTATAATTTAATTATAATATTATAATTTGTTGCAAAACAAATTCACCACAGTACTGGTACCGGTACCATTGTCTATAATAGACATGTCCCATTCCCATTCCTACTGCTAATCATAAAGGCGCGCCATTATTTGAAACGACCAATGGCAGCACCGTGCGCGCCCGCCTCACCCCGCAAGGATTGGTGATTTGCGTCTCGAACAATATCGCTTGCATTTGGCTTCTAGTGGGGTGTTCTGTGTTTAGAATACACGGCGTATATTCTTTTAGCTGTATTCTTCAACTGCAACAGGATATTATAATTTTACATATAAGTACATTTCAAATGCTCGCGTGTTTTTCCAACTTCGTCAAACAACTGATTTTCAAATTCCCTGTAAAATATGAAGGCGTGTCGCTTAAGGTAATTAGACATTTTGATAAAGCACTCGACACAAAACATTAGAGCAAGTTTAAATGGTTTTGGTCACGTGTGGTCAGTGGTCACGCCACGCTCAAGTGAGGCATCACCTTTATTTTTATTACGATCATTTGTTTGATAAATAGTTTGAAAACAAGTCATGTTTATGGTACAGTATAGTCCTCCACATCGATTTCGATGACGGCGACCTCAGCAATCAAAGTTGTTTTCTCATATGAACTCTTATATGACTGGCCAGGCCAAAATTTACTTTTAAAGACTCGGTCACAATCATGGCAGTATAATTGACCGGTCATGGTATAGTAGTCAAGGTTAAAAATATGTACACGTTAAGGTTATGGATACTTATTTCTAGCACCTGTGAAGGTAAGTAACCATGTTAAGTACCAAAATATGTGACTCGCTCAGCCCCTGTACATAGATTAACTTATTTTTTACTTCACACCTGGACTGCTTCTAACGCTCAATAAAGCTCAAGTCCGATGGTATAAGAGTATTGTACCTACTAGACAAGCTTCACATAACAAACTACTTAGCAAGTTGGCACACAATCTGCCACAACATAATTGTATAATATGCTTAGTGGTTTGCGGTTACTGCTGCCAGTTGAGTGATATAGGGTAAACTCGCCTCATTCGGTGATACGCCTAATTCGGTGATACAAGCTTTGAAACACTATTCCGAAAGACGATTTTTGGTTGTTTCACCAAATTAGGCTATGCGAGTTTACCCTAATGACATTAAATGCCATATAAATGTTACTCTGTGTACCTATACTCGTAGGGAAATAGATGAGAATAGAGAGAATAGGCGAGGCGACTAAAATAAACTAATTCGTCCGTCAGTTAGATTATTAAAGAATTTAAGACACTTATTTTTATTTTTTTCTCGTAAACGAAAAATGATGACGGTACAGTGCGTTGAAGTTTTGCGTGACGTCACGCCTAGGTACAATTTTTACTTAGAAGTGACGACACAAGCCCCCACTCCGGAACTTTGATGCTCTATATCTTTGTATTTTTTCATTAATTAGAAAACGCTTTTATTAGGTCGTCGTGTATGTAACTAACTATGTAATGGAATGTAAGGAAGCTAATTTAACCATCTTTCAGGGGTCGTAGCGTAATGAAAATTGGCAGCTGTACGTAGTTCTGATGACATAACAATAATATGGTACTGTTGAACTGATTTGATGATGGAGCCGGAAGATATGAACTGGAACTATATGATGGAATATCGTATCATACTCGTAGCTGTTTTTGGGTTTCTTTGAAAAGTCTTGTAATGAACTTTGACTACGATTAGGTTTCAAGGTCTGATGATGGAGCCGGAAGATATGAACTGGAACTACATGATGTAACTTCGTATCATAGCTGTTATAAGGTTTCTTAGAAAAGTGTTGTAATTAACTTTGACCACGATTAGGTTTCAAGGACTGATAATGAAGCCCGAAGATAGACACTAGCATTCCATGATGGCAAATTGTTTAACTTTTAAGTTTAGTTTTATTTTAATATTAAGTATTCCGTTTGGCTAAAAAAAAAATCTAAATTTTATTGATATGGGTGTACAACTGTACGTGTTGCCTGAAATAAAACTTTATTTATTTATTTATTTATTATATCGTATCATAGTTGTGTTTGCGCTTGTGAGAAAGGCCACGTAATGAACTTTGAACGTTACGTTTTCAACGTTATAACAATAACAAACATACTATTGACCGAAGCGAAGCGAGGCCTAAGTTCGGTTAGGGTTTTCTTGCGACTCTTATACGCGGAAAAAGGAAAGACCGATTAAGTATCTAAACTAAGTCAGGTAAAGGTCTTTTTTTTACCCTTAAATAGGCATCCCACGTCGCGGGCTAGCGTCCACACGCTTACAAAACAAATGTTGATGACAAAACCAAAATGGGGGCGGGGGGCACAGCCCCCACAAGGGCCCCCGCAAACAGAAATATCGACGTAGTATTTAAAAAAACCGGCCAAGAGCGTGTCGGGCCACGCTCAGTGTAGGGTTCCGTAGTTTTCCGTAGTTTTCTCAAAAACTACTGAACCTATCAAGTTCAAAACAATTTTCCTAGAAAGTCTTTATAAAGTTCTACTTTTGTGATTTTTTTCTTATTTTTTAAACATATGGTTCAAAAGTTAGAGGGGGGGGACGCACTTTTTTTTCCTTTAGGAGCGATTATTTCCGAAAATATAAATATTATCAAAAAACTATTTTAGGAAACCCTTATTCATTTTTAAATACCTATCCAACAATATATCACACGTTGGGGTTGGAATGAAAAAAAAATATCAGCCCCCACTTTACGTGTAGGGCGGGTACCCAAATAAAACATTTTTTTCCACTTTTTATTTTTGCACTTTGTTGGCGTGATTGATATACATATTGGTACCAAATTTCAGCTTTCTAGTGCTAACGGTTACTGAGATTATCCGCGGACGGACGGACGGACGGACGGACGGACAGACAGACATGGCGAAACTATAAGGGTTCCTAGTTGACTACGGAACCCTAAAAAAATAAGTTCGGGTCACAAGGAATTAGAGAAGTTAAGAAAAAAAATAAGGGAGGCTCGGGGGGCAAAGCCCCCGCATAAAAGAAAGATCAACGTAGTATTTAAAATAAGTTGGGTTAGGGTTTTCTTGTGATCCTTAAGGGCAGCCCACATCGCGGGCTAGCGTCGACACGCGTACAAAACAAAAGTTGATAACAAAACCAAAATAGGGTGGGGGGGCGAAGCCCCCCACAAAAAAGAAAAATCAACGTAGTATATAAAAAAGTTGGATTTGGGTTTTCTTGTGACCCTGAACAGCGAAAATAAGGGGGGCGCGTTCTTGCAACCCTTAAAAGCGAAAATAAGGGGGGGCGGCTTTATCAACGAAAATTTACACGCCACGCCACTGCTAAGCATGTCGCGAAGGTCTACAGATCCCAGAGCCACTAGTAGTCTTTTAGTTGCTTAGATTTTTCTGTGACATTTTTGTCACGTCCACGTTCCATATCCACGTTCAACCCCACGTAAATATACTAGAGTGCGAATGAGAAAATGCAACCCTTTGTCTCTTTCCTACTCTGTAAGATGGAATCTTTAAGTTCTGTATTGCATGAATCTTCAAATTAGCGCACCACTATGAAAAAAAATTCGCGCTCGCTACGCTCGCGATTTTTTCGCTACTTCCTAAAATTTCTTCCCAAAGCTGCCGAAACTCAAATTCGCTCAACCAACCCACACAACCCTAATCGATTGCACAGGCCGGCACTGCACCGTGCACAAGATGCAAGGCACTACGCAGTGGTGTACTTAGGGTCCCGTACTTTTGCTGTTGGACAGGCGCATGTGGCCCTGAGTAGAGTAAATGAGCTAGATTGTTCTAAGCTGACAAGTAAAACACCATGCAATACAGACACACTGGCGGAGATGGAGAGAATGTAGGCTCAATAAAATATAAATTGAAATAAAAATAAAAATTCAATGAATTAATTAATGATTTATTGCGATAGACGTGGTACCTATACATCAGGTGGTATTTATTATTATTAAGTAGCAATACACTTGAAATAATTTATGTTTAAATGTTAAAGATATTTCATTATTAACGACTAAAAAGTATAAAATAAATTTATAGTGTAAAAACACTATGAATGTAAAAGCCAAAAATACACCTATATATATATATATATATATATATATATATATATATATATATATATATATATATATATATATCTTTGAGTTGCAGGCGTCCATAGGATACGGTGACCGCTTTCCATCAGGCGGGCCGTACGCTTGTTTGCCACCTACGTAGTATAAAAAAAATTATGGATCGTCAAGTTGTCTCTATTTCTGTGACGAAGAGTAAACTATGTGCTTTTAATTATAATATTTGATTGTAAAAGCGTGGGGCGCTGCAGTCATGCTGCAAGTCCAGTTAGCGCGCAAATCTGTGCAAACTGCTTCTCGTAACATAGCTTAACTTGATTTCTCGGCAAGTTATGTATCCAAAAAGTTTTTCCTGTTACAGCGCCCCACGCTTTTACAATCAAATATTATAATTAAAAGCACACACTTACTTAGTTTACTCTTCATCCCAGAAATAGAGACAACTTGAACGATCTATAATTTATTTTTGGCTTTACATGCATTTATAAAAGCGTGTTTTTCTAGTGTTTTTTAAACTATAAATTTATTTTTATGTAGTCGTCATCCCTATTGTCTGGGATTTAAGTCGACTGAAAGATGATTAGAAGTTGTATATACTTAATTGTATAGATATTTAGGTACCTAGCCTAATTCTTAACTTCCTTCACAAGCAAAGTAGGAATGGTAATATTTGAAACATCCTCATCTCTTTGAAAATGGAACTCAGCAGAAAGCCTAAATTAATGTTGCGAGAAAAGTCTTTAGAAACTCCATTCCTTATACTTAACGATATCGTTATTCACTCATTTAAATAATAAATCTATGAAACTTGAGCCATATTTTTCTAAGAAAGTAATCAATCTATCATGTTATAAAAGACTTGAGCACTTATAGTTTTTCAGAATGTCTTTCAATTAAGATTTCTTAGAGGAATCAAAATGTTCAGTCGACGTTAAATATTAAAATACTAATTGGTTCAGACGGCCCACGCGGTTTCGACGACCTCATAAATGGATTACAAATAAATTTATTGGTTTCCAGCCGGCCTAGCCGAAGTGATAATCGTTGAACCTACGTAGCAATCGAAACGCGCTCTGTTGTGCCACTACACCTACAGAATAGCGATAGGGAGATCGATAGGATACGATTACGCAGTGTTAAGCGGTTGTGAGGTTGGCTAGGGTACCCATCATAGACTAGAACATCGATCGCTTCTGTCTGTCGGACGCCTCCACAGACATTCCAGTAAGCTGCCACAAATAAATTAAAATTGAAAACCTGATTAGTCCGGTTTCCGCGTGCTGTTTTCCTTCGCCGGAAAGAGGCAAATGTCAAATGACATTTCGGTCATAAGTTCCGAAAAACTACGAGCACGAGCCGGGGTTCGAACCCGTGGTCTCCTAATTGAAAGTCGTACGCTCTTACCATCAGGCCACCAGCACTTAAAAGCTGCAGTTAATCCTAATATGTAGGTAACAGTGGACAATAAGTTGATCCGCTCGATTAAATTGTTGTTGCTATATATATTGTTATATATTCTTTATATTTGATGTACCTTTTATTCCAATTTTATTTTATTATTTTTGTTTCGGCTTTTCTATAAACTGTTGTACTAAGTGCTATATTTGTCTACCATTCTTCATCACATTTCACCTACTCAAAGGTTAGCTGGAAGAAATCCCTTAAAGGGATAAGTTCGCCTTTGTACTGTCTATCCTGTGTCATATTTGTGTTTTGTGTTTTGTACAATAAAGAGTTTATACATACATACATACATACATAAATGTTTGTAGCGTCTCGTGCACTATGCAGATACGGCATGATATATCAATGTCGGAAATAAGAACTTTAATATACCTAATATGGATCCACTCCACTCCATATTTAGTTCAATGAACTAACACACAGCGCAGATCATTAATATTTCAGCGTACAGTAGCTGTAGGCTTCGACATGTCATATCCACAGATGGCGAAAATTTTACCTATTTCACCGCCCCTTGCACCGCCTCCCTACCTGCGACTTTGCGAGCCGTCAGGCCTCTCTGCCACTGATGGCAAGAGACCTGACGGTTGCACTCTCGTGCCTTGGAGTCTTGGCCGGCCTTTAGCGTGGGACGCTACCTGCGTGCACCACCACACCGTCCCACGTTGAAGCACGGCCGTGGAACAGGTCCAGTTGCTGAAACGGCGCAAATATGCGTTTATAACAAATCGCTATGAATTTGCGGCGCTTGCCATCGAGACGCTGGGCCCGTGGTCGATCGACACTAAACAGTTTATAAAAGAAGTGTCGGTAAGACTAATAGGTGTCTCGGGGGACTACAGGGTAGGGTCTTTCTTTGCCCAAAAAATAAGTTTAGCGGCGCAAAGGGGCAACGCCGCCAGCATCCTGGGTTCACTTCCAGAGAGAGGTCGGTTCTCTAAGTGAGATTTTTTATATTTAGTTTTAGCATTCATTTTATTTTCTGTTGTGTATATTTATTGTTATATTAATAGTTGTAAATAAAGCTTAAATAAATCTCTCAACCTTCAACATTTTTGAATTAAGTATATAATTATTATTCTAAATACCAACACAAGCCGCGTTTTTAAATTACCGTAGCACCTGTGTATTAGAGCTGCCTCTCTTTTCTTACTTCCCGTCGACATTGTAAGAGCCCAGAACGACGCAAAATAATATGCCCATAAAACTCTGGAAACGAATTTAATGAGGCCTAATTTTACGTTCCCATTTAAACGATGTTGCGCGCTCAATAGGTTTAGCGCACCCGATACTTTTATGAACACAGGATTATTTTAAATTACCTGCAGCTATGGCTACCTTGAATCATTTCTTGTAAGATCCATTTTCCTGTATCGGAAGAAGTGAGATACGAGGTAGGGAAGGGAAGGTAAAGAAGTGTTTTACGGGTAAGAAATAACTAGGCGAACATTGTTGACTGCAATGTTTCTTTACAGCTTTTGGTGCATAGTAAAACCTGGACAATGATGTAGTACTTGAAAAGTTCTAAAATGAATCAGTGCGATAGCCGGTGATGTGTTTGGCCGAGTTTGTAGTTAGTGAACCTGTCTGCTAAACCGATGTCTATAAGGCTGAATTCCAGTAAGGGCATTTACATATTTAATTCGATTATATTACAAATTGTTTAATTGTCGGGTAGTTACGATTTGTTTATAACATTTGATTTATTTTAAGAGCGGGTAATCCCGAATGGAGTTGTAAGTGACATGGCGGCGCGGGACGACATTCATTGACAGCGCCCCGCACGAGATGGTCGCTTACAAACCGCTCTTGCTTACGATTTATAATCGTGATTTATTTTTCTGATGATCGAATGTTTTTCTTGTTAATTGATTAAATAATAAACACAGTGATTTAACGGTATCGTCTGTGTTATTTCGTGAAAACCTGCGCGTGCATGCCTACGCGACATTAATATGTCGAACACGCCTTCGGATATGCCAGTTCGGCCTCCCGATACCCCGACACATACAGGGTGACTGGTAATTCGATTTATTCCTTCAAAGGGGTTATTCTATAGGTAATTTGCAATGTTTTTGGCCCAGTTTATTATTTTTAACATTAAAATCATGTAAAAAAAGTTATGCATGCTCAAGAAATAAAAGGTTAAATTCACAAAATGGAGTATTTTTTAACATTTTTCTTAAACAAAGGCGGATTAGTCAAAAAAATGTATGAAAATTACAGAAAAAAATTCTGTATATCATACCCTTTTCAGAAATGTACAAATTTAATGTTAAACTCAATTATTGAAAATAATAACTTTATTAACAGAGCGCGTACGCGTTACCGCGTGCGCTGGAAGCGTACCTGGCCCCGTAGCCGAATGGCATTTCTCCGACGCCAAACGAAAGCGATACGCCGCTGGCTCTGTCGCGCCAATACGCAAGCGCGATAGAGATAGATATCTACTAGCGCTTCGTTTCGTGAGCGTTTCGTGAGCGATTGTGCCATTCAGCTAGCCACCCTGACCCGAAGTCAGTAAGTTTGTGTAATGTTTGTTTTTTTTTGTGCATTTTTTGCATACTTCTTATCTTACTTATCTTTTGTTTATTTAGGCGTTAACGGTCAGGTCGAGTCAGGTTCGGACATATAGGGAACCCAGATTATATTGATTTGATTAACTATCTTTTTCCCGCGGCTTCTATCGCGTTAAATTCGAAAATTACGGAATAACCACAGACCAACCCCTATAGACATCCATTACAAGACGACTTGCGGTCGCCAGCCTTCCTAGTATTTGCACTGATATAAGTAACAGACCCGAAAGCAGCGCGTGTTTTTCGCACAAAAAAATTGGAAAAGGGTATTTTGATGCCTTAAAGATGTCCACCTGTAGTGTGAAATGGTGTGGAAAGGTAACAAGAAGCTCAAATTTAAAAACAGACGGCATTACATTCCACAAATAAGTCATATTTATAATTTATTCAGAGCCGGCATAGGTCAACTTACATTGGCCACTTACGCGTCAGTAGAGGGACAGTCATACTTCTGTCCCTTTTCATCTGGCGCGACTGCCCGCCGTCCTTGAAACGGCCAATCACAGCGCGCTTAACACATTCCCCGCCCGCTCCTCGCACCCCAAACACTGGTGACTCGTATCGCGAACAAAATATACAAGATTGCCACTCTATAGGAGGTTCTCTGTGGGAATAACATACTTCCACCGGACATTTTGGGGAGGTTAGAATGAGGCAAAAGGTAGCCTACGTCACTCTCCATTCTTTCAGCTGTCTCCACCTAAAAATCACGTCAAGACGTAGCTCTGTCTTGCCGTGAAAGACGGACAAACAAACACACACAGACACTTTCCCGTTTATAATATTAAGTATATAAGTATGGATAATAATTATGAAAGAATAAGCAGACTCACATTATTAAATTACTGTAATAATTTAGTCCGTTTTAAATAATATTATTATGTTCTTACTTGTTAGTTATAAAAATTAATTCGGTGTAAAATAAAATTGAAAATTAATAATTATGTATCGAAATAATTCAAATATATTTCAGTAGGTAATCATTAAAATTTTATTTGCAGAGGCATGTTGTTAACCCACATTAATAATAAGAGATTGTGGTTTCATATTGTGTGTGGCTTAACCCCTGGAACGCCGTTGTCAAAAAAATCTACTGAATTAATAAACTTCAGTGTATTACTTACAGTTTAACTTGTCTGGGACAGATCTGGAATAAGGCGTTTGAGAGGTTGCCACTGAAAAGAGGACACTGTCGAAACAAAATTAAAATTTCGAAAAAACCCCCGACCGCGACATAGTGGACCGATTTTCATGAAACATGGCTAAGAACACTCCCGACTAACTCAGCTTTCAGAAAAAAAAACTAAATCTAAACCGGTTCATCCGTTCGGGAGCTACGATGCAACAGACAGATACACACAGAGACAGATAGACAGACACGTCAAACTTATAACACCCCGTCGTTTTTGCATCGGGGATTGAAAAGGACCCTTCACAAAATGGGTACATGAAAAGCATAATTTTCAATTGAATTCCACGGAAGATTTTCACGTCATCACGCTCTAAACGATCTGGTCCGGAGGGCGCTTGTCTCAGCAAATGTCCCATGCATGCTCGAGCCTCCGGGCCTTAGCCGGTCATATGGTAAGAGGCCTGACGGTTTGACGCTCCTTCCGTGGCAGAAAGGAAAGTGCCTGCTGTGGGACGCTACCTGCGTAAGCACTTTTGCTGCGTCGCATATTGGCCGTACCGTAAGGACAGCTGGGGCTGCTGCTGAGGTGGCGGCTCTGAGGAAGCCAGAGAAGTATGCGGGGTTGGAGGGCTACTTTATTTGTGCCTCTGGAAACAACAGGCTGTTGGTGCGCAGAGGCAATTGAGTTTTTTAAAGAGGTTGGGAACCGTTTGAGGGATAGGGGCCTAGATCCCCACTGCGGGTCATTCCTGGTGCAAAGTTTGTCCATCGCGATTCAGCGTGGCAATGCTGCGAGCGTGTTGGGCACCTTTGCGCCTGGGATGACGCGGGGGGGATTTTTGACTGATAGTTAGTTAAGTTAGTTAAGAATAGATTGGTGTTTGCTTTGTGTATTTAATGTGTTACTTAATATCTAGGTTAAGTTAGGTTTAGTTTTTTTTTGACGTGTAATTTTTATTGTGTAATATGTTAATGTAAATAAATTCAATTTGACGTGTAACGCCGTGTCTTGCGTGGGCGACGGTCGCGCGACCGTCGCCGTCGCGTCTCATACTTCCATATCGATAAGGTTTGATTTCGTATGCGTCGCATCGCCGTCGCGCGATCATCGCGCGACCGTCGCCCACGCAAGCCACGGCGTAAAACTCAATATCAGATTGAAGTAAGTAGTTAAGTATGTATACAACGTTGCTATGCAAAAAGATTTCTGACTAAAGTATACGAGTACGTACACTGACAACGATGCTTAATAAAGGAATTCCGTTTTTAGGGTTCCGTACCAAAAAGGTACAAAAGGAACCCTTATGGTGCCGCTCTGTCTGTCTGTCTGTCTGTCTGTCTGTCACATTACTAATTATCTCGAGGACTACTTATGCTATCGCTTTGAAATTAGGAATATTAGAATAATGAACATCGTGAACCTCTACAAATTGAAAAAAATATTTAATTTTTATTTATTAATATTAATTACCCCGTGCCCGTGTGGTGACGGGTTCACCACCCCCTTTCTTCCCGTGGGTGTCGTAGAAGGCGACTGTGGGATATGGGTTAAATTGTGGCGTAGGCGAGAGGCTGGCAACCTGTCACTGCAATGTCACAGTTTCGTTTTCTGTCAACCCCTTATGTACAGGCTTGATGCCTATGTAAAAGTGAAGTGCTTTGTGTTAGTGTTAATAATTGCTCGTGGACAAACATCAGGCGCTAAACCAGTGAATGAACAATTTTAATTGTCATCACTCACTTCCATACCGATCTTTGTAACAGCAACATCTTTTTAATTAAATTAATTTTAAATGTAAAAGGCATTTGATTTGCACCAGTATATCCGCCAAAGATATAACATGGTGCCACATGAGGGGAAATAAACAAGAATCCGCGAAGAAATAATCAAGAAAATGCAAAATAATTAAATACGACATCGGCCGACGCGACGAGTAACGGATCTTCAACATCGCAATTCTAGTCTATAGAGGATTGCTGTGTATTCTGGAGCTGCCAGGGGATGTCTAAAGTCACCAGGCTTCAAGAAGCGAGGATCTCCAAGCCAGGGTTCGACCAGTGAAACAGCTAAAGTTCACATCGAGCAGTTACGTTCGTGCGCCGCCACAAAGATAAGTGTCTATCCTTCATTCAATTTTCAATAATCCTAACAACAGGCAATAATACTATTTAAAATACATCTTCATTTGTGTAAATCAAGTGTTTTCAAAACTATAATTACATTAAAATCCTTCAATTAGTTCAAAAATTCCATTGCATCAGATTTCATATCTACCCGAAACATAAAAAAGTGATCGTTACTTTGCAATTTTATAGAACAAAGAACTTTGCAATTTTAAACAACAAAGTTACTTTGCATTTTTTAATTTTATTACTTACTTACGTAAATGAAATATCAAAGTGTTTTACTAAGTTGATCTTAATACGTTTTATATTGTTTAACCAAGTTAAAAGTGCAGTTTACTTATTGAGTTTAAAATCAATTATATTTAGGTTCCGTTTTCCTTATCTTTATATAACAAGATATTTAAACATTGTTTGCCGACTATTCCAGGGCAATATTATTTTAAATCGCCGTGCGCCGCTGGCATCTTCTGCAAATAAAGTCCGCGGCTCGACATTCGGCCGGGAGAAGTCTGCTGAGCGTGCGCAGCCGGTTTTCCTGCCATCGGCAAGTACCACCAGAACGAGGAACGTGAGCCATTTCCATTTTATTTATATCATTGGTCATTGCATTACTATCTAAATAAATAATTAAATATATTTATTTTAACAAAATGACTTCTGAAACTGAAAAGGCTGAAAAATTAATGTTGCTTCAATTATCTAGAAAAAGGGCGTCCGCCAAAGGACAAATTACAAAATTTGGAAAATATTTGGATAGTATTGCACCAAAGACGGAACTAGATAATGTTCAGTTAACCGAGTTAAATTTAAAACTCGCAAAGTTTGAGGCTTTATCCGTCAAGGTTGATGAATTGCAATCTGAAATAGAGGTTTTGAATTTTGAAAATATTTCGGCTGAGATTGAAGAACGTGACCTTATGGAGCACGAAATAATTGTTAATATTGCCACGGCAAAAAACTTGGTCGAAACATTTTCTAAAAAGTTTGAATGCGAAAAAAGGCGCAGTTCCGCTCATAATACGTCATGTTGTGCAGATGAATGCACTCACCCTCACGAAATAGGGTTGAAATTACCTCAAATACAAATTGCCAAATTTGATGGCGCATATTTTCGTTGGTTAGAATTCCGCGATACTTTTGAAAATTTAATTCACAAAAATGAACGTATTTCAGATATACATAAGTTCCATTATCTCGTGTCATACCTGCAGGGTGACGCGGCAAGAATCATTTCAAATTTAGAAGTGTCAACAAATAATTATAGTGAAGCATGGAAAATGATTTGCAATCGATATGACAACAAAAGAGTTTTAATTAATCATCATTTAAATTCATTGTTCAATATTAAGCAGCTTCCACGGGAGTCAGAGCGATCATTGCGATTTTTGGTTGATCACGTGACCAAGAACTTGCGCGCTTTAACCAGCTTAGGGCAGCCCACAGACAAGTGGGACGTGTTGATTATATTCATGTTATCTTCTAAGTTAGATAGCAACACTTTGCTAAAATGGGAGGAATACCGTAATAATTTGGACGGTGATGTACCCACTTTAGAACAATTTTATAAATTTATGATAGATCGTGCTGATGTGCTCGAATCGTTAAATCGTAACAACAAATCAGATGTTGTTGGTGTGTCAAAGACACCTAGCGTCTCTTCTCGTTCTACAACAAATAATAATTACAGTCAGAGACCAACTCAAAATAATTACAGTCAAAGACCAGTTGAAAATAATTACGTCAAATCTTTTGCAAGTTCAACTAATCATAATAACAATAAAAAGCAAAATATATTTACATGTGTTATTTGTAATGAGCGTCATAGGATTTATGATTGTCCTACTTTTAAGGCGAAAGGGGTTGACGAACGAATGATGGATGTGACAAAGTTTAAATTGTGCGTCAACTGTCTGAGGCAAGGCCATGTTGAGAGTGAGTGCCGCATGGGTCCATGCCGCGAGCACGGCTGCACCGAGCGACACAACAGTCTTCTCCACCGCCCGCCATCTTCCTCGTCAAGCCATCTCGCTCAAGTAGATGAAGAAGACGCTGTGCATGTCAATTATGCGTATCAAAATACAACTCAAAGCAACCGTGGTCTATTATCCACGGCAATTATTGAAGTCGAAAATCCATTTACTCATGAAAAGCTGAAAATTCGTGCATTTTTAGATAACGGAAGCGAGTCATCGTTTATTACTGAGTCTCTTAAGGCCAGGCTGTCATTGAAGCCTCGCTCTCTTGAAAGTTTGAATGTTATAGGCATGGGTGACACTCCCTCCAAACATTTAATAAAAGGAACTTGTGAAGTTCAATTAAATTCAATAAAAAATAAATTTAGTGCTATTTTATCGTGTTACGTTATGGACGAGCTTACCGGTCGCATACCAAAGGCGGCCGTCGATATTACCTCCTTCAATTTACCTCAAAATATTGAGTTAGCTGATCCCATGTTTCATCAGCCCGGCCCTATAGATGTTGTCATAGGTGCTGATTTATTCTGGGATATTTTAGGTCATGAAGCAATTTCCCTAGGACCAAATAACCCACAGTTAAGAAGTTCGAAGTTCGGTTGGATAGTATGTGGTCGTATATCCGGCAAGAGGATACTCTGCAATCATGCTGTAGTTTCCACAAATCAAAATGAAATTATTGAAAAGTTAGTATCGAAATTAGAGGTCTTGGAAGAAGTTCCCAAGAAGGAAAACTTAAGCAAACAAGAAAGTCAATGTGAAAAATACTTCCTCACTCATACCATAAGGGATGAGGAAGGTCGATTTTGTGTAAATTTACCATTAAAAGAATCTACAAATTGTTTAGAAGATAGCTATAGTATTGCCAAAAAACGGTTTCTTAATTTAGTCGCGTAAAACTTACGTTTTATATTTAACCCGACGTTTCGGACATGACATTACGTCCGTGGTCACGGGTAGACTGGCTGGGAGTTGTATCAACATCTTCTAGCTGTACGAGTTTTTCGAACTACCCGCACTTGATTGTCATCAGTCACTTTTACGCTAGGGTTGCCACTCTGCCTACATACAACACTCACGACATCCGATGGTATGAGACGGGAAGTTTTCTCACGTTTACACTTGCCAATCACTGGATTCCACGAAGATGAAATCCCTTGCCCTTCATTTTGATTGAAATTACGATGTTTCCTGATTTCAATCGCTTCACGTACTTTCCTGCTATAGTAAAGACGTTCAGTTGAAAGGACTTTGGGATTATGCAGTTCAATCCAGTGGTTCGGTCCTGACTCTAGCAAATGCTCGGCAACCGCAGACTTATTTATTTGTCGTTTTTTGACCGCCGCGATATGTTCTTTGACCCTTTCCGCTATGGTGCGTTTGGTTTCTCCAATATAAGAACTACCACAGCTACAGTCAATCTTATAAACGCCTGGCGTCTGATATGGAATAACATCCTTTGCTGACCTTAGTTGCCCCGCCACCTTAGACAACGGCATGTACACAGTCTGTATCGAATACTTCTTTAGTATGGTACCAACCTTGTCTGTCACTCCCTTGACATAGGGCATAAATGCCGGTCGTCTTGCAACATTCGGATGCTTCTTCGCAGGCTTTCGTCTTGGTTGCCGACAATCCACCCTGTACCCATTCTTTCTAAGAACCTCCTGAATGTGTGACATCTCACTCTCTAAAAATTCAGGGTCACAAAGGTCATGTGCTCTGTTCTTTAGGGAATTAACGACGGACAGTAGGTGACGAGGGTGGTGGTGAGACTGAGCATTGAGGTATCTATCTGTGTGAGTAGGCTTCCTGTAGACAGTGTGCGCCAAGGATCCATCCATCCGACCTATCACTTTTATGTCCAGAAAAGGCAAACTTCGATCTGATTCCAATTCATACGTAAATTTCACCTTCTGATGAATGGAATTGAGATACTGGAGTAATTGCTCAACTTCTTGCTTGCCACCCTTCATGATACAAAAGACATCATCGACATACCGCTTCCATAACTTCACTGCCCATGGTTGCAGGTCTATGTTTGCCTCAAAATGCTCCATCCAGATATTTGCTAAAACCGGCGCCACCGGGCTGCCCATAGCAACTCCGTCAATCTGGAGATAATGCTTTCGTCGATATAAAAAGTAGCTCCCTTCTAGACAGTTTCGCAATAACACCATGACCGACTCCAGTATCTCATTGTCAGCTAGCCTTGTCCTAACTACCTCAAGACATTCCTTAACTGGAACATTGGTGAAAAGCGACTCGACATCAAAACTCACCATTATGTCATCTGGTTCCAGCTTAACATCCTTCAGAATGTCCACAAAGTGACGAGAATCTTTCACAAAGGACGACGTTTTACCCACAAGCGGCTGCAACACCGATGCTACATGCTTTGCCAGGTCGTAAGTAGGTGAGGCGATTTGACTTACGATTGGTCGCAAGGGCACGTTAGCTTTGTGTACCTTCGGCAGCCCATACAATTTCGGCGATTGCACTATTCTAGGCCTGTGTAAACGGTCAAAGACATCATCCTGGAACAACTCCCTGTAGTCCCTAATGACAGCCCTTATCCGGCGCGTAACTCTGGCAGTAGGGTCATATGAAACGGGCTTATACACATTCGTATCATTCAGTAAAAGCCGAATTTTGTCGTCGTAATCTGTCGAGTCCATGACCCCCGTGGCGTTCCCTTTATCCGCCTTTAGAACCAGGATATTCTCATTCGCTCTCAGGTTCTTCAGAGCTAAACGTTCTTCCGTAGTCACGTTACTCTTGGGTAATGTCGCCTTCCGCAAAATAACCGCAACATCCTGTCTAAGTACCTCCGCATCCCTAGACGGAACCTTGTTACGTGATATTGCCTCTTCAACACTACAGATCACGGCCTCATATGGAATCCGCTTAGGTGTCATAGCGAAATTCAACCCTTTTTCCAATATACCGACGGTCACTTTTTCTAAAGGAGTGGTTGATAAGTTTATTACCGTGGAGGTGGGATTAGTATTGTTATTTCCACCCGCAGTCTCGTTATTTCCATATCGATACATCAGCTTCTCATACTTCCTATCATGTACCTTAGTACGATAATAATAAATACGGTCCGCTTGTTCGAAGGTTATCCGATCCCACACATTAAAATCACTACACGATAACACTGCACTACACTCGCTATGCAACCCGTATAATTCGCACTGCACTCTATCTAACTCAGCGTAATTGTTCCTTATTTGCTGTTTCAATAGACGGATACTAGCAGCCCTTAGAATGTTTGCAGAAAACGGTATATCCCTACGCGGTTTAAGTCTTACGCACGTAGGCAATAAGTTCGAATCGCGACACTTAATTAAAAATGACAACGATGTTGTTACATGCACTCGTTTTTTCCGCAACCATCCTAGACGTTTGAGTTTTATTGCTATCTCCGGCCCGTACCGGTTTACAATATATTGATTTAAACTAACACGATCTTCACTCATATTATTAAATTAAAACGGGACTTTATTAAATTAAAACGGGTTCCAGGATGATGTCTTTGACCGTTTACACAGGCCTAGAATAGTGCAATCGCCGAAATTGTATGGGCTGCCGAAGGTACACAAAGCTAACGTGCCCTTGCGACCAATCGTAAGTCAAATCGCCTCACCTACTTACGACCTGGCAAAGCATGTAGCATCGGTGTTGCAGCCGCTTGTGGGTAAAACGTCGTCCTTTGTGAAAGATTCTCGTCACTTTGTGGACATTCTGAAGGATGTTAAGCTGGAACCAGATGAGACTCCTTTAGAAAAAGTGACCGTCGGTATATTGGAAAAAGGGTTGAATTTCGCTATGACACCTAAGCGGATTCCATATGAGGCCGTGATCTGTAGTGTTGAAGAGGCAATATCACGTAACAAGGTTCCGTCTAGGGATGCGGAGGTACTTAGACAGGATGTTGCGGTTATTTTGCGGAAGGCGACATTACCCAAGAGTAACGTGACTACGGAAGAACGTTTAGCTCTGAAGAACCTGAGAGCGAATGAGAATATCCTGGTTCTAAAGGCGGATAAAGGGAACGCCACGGTGGTCATGGACTCGACAGATTACGACGACAAAATTCGGCTTTTACTGAATGATACGAATGTGTATAAGCCCGTTTCATATGACCCTACTGCCAGAGTTACGCGCCGGATAAGGGCTGTCATTAGGGACTACAGGGAGTTGTTCCAGGATGATGTCTTTGACCGTTTACACAGGCCTAGAATAGTGCAATCGCCGAAATTGTATGGGCTGCCGAAGGTACACAAAGCTAACGTGCCCTTGCGACCAATCGTAAGTCAAATCGCCTCACCTACTTACGACCTGGCAAAGCATGTAGCATCGGTGTTGCAGCCGCTTGTGGGTAAAACGTCGTCCTTTGTGAAAGATTCTCGTCACTTTGTGGACATTCTGAAGGATGTTAAGCTGGAACCAGATGACATAATGGTGAGTTTTGATGTCGAGTCGCTTTTCACCAATGTTCCAGTTAAGGAATGTCTTGAGGTAGTTAGGACAAGGCTAGCTGACAATGAGATACTGGAGTCGGTCATGGTGTTATTGCGAAACTGTCTAGAAGGGAGCTACTTTTTATATCGACGAAAGCATTATCTCCAGATTGACGGAGTTGCTATGGGCAGCCCGGTGGCGCCGGTTTTAGCAAATATCTGGATGGAGCATTTTGAGGCAAACATAGACCTGCAACCATGGGCAGTGAAGTTATGGAAGCGGTATGTCGATGATGTCTTTTGTATCATGAAGGGTGGCAAGCAAGAAGTTGAGCAATTACTCCAGTATCTCAATTCCATTCATCAGAAGGTGAAATTTACGTATGAATTGGAATCAGATCGAAGTTTGCCTTTTCTGGACATAAAAGTGATAGGTCGGATGGATGGATCCTTGGCGCACACTGTCTACAGGAAGCCTACTCACACAGATAGATACCTCAATGCTCAGTCTCACCACCACCCTCGTCACCTACTGTCCGTCGTTAATTCCCTAAAGAACAGAGCACATGACCTTTGTGACCCTGAATTTTTAGAGAGTGAGATGTCACACATTCAGGAGGTTCTTAGAAAGAATGGGTACAGGGTGGATTGTCGGCAACCAAGACGAAAGCCTGCGAAGAAGCATCCGAATGTTGCAAGACGACCGGCATTTATGCCCTATGTCAAGGGAGTGACAGACAAGGTTGGTACCATACTAAAGAAGTATTCGATACAGACTGTGTACATGCCGTTGTCTAAGGTGGCGGGGCAACTAAGGTCAGCAAAGGATGTTATTCCATATCAGACGCCAGGCGTTTATAAGATTGACTGTAGCTGTGGTAGTTCTTATATTGGAGAAACCAAACGCACCATAGCGGAAAGGGTCAAAGAACATATCGCGGCGGTCAAAAAACGACAAATAAATAAGTCTGCGGTTGCCGAGCATTTGCTAGAGTCAGGACCGAACCACTGGATTGAACTGCATAATCCCAAAGTCCTTTCAACTGAACGTCTTTACTATAGCAGGAAAGTACGTGAAGCGATTGAAATCAGGAAACATCGTAATTTCAATCAAAATGAAGGGCAAGGGATTTCATCTTCGTGGAATCCAGTGATTGGCAAGTGTAAACGTGAGAAAACTTCCCGTCTCATACCATCGGATGTCGTGAGTGTTGTATGTAGGCAGAGTGGCAACCCTAGCGTAAAAGTGACTGATGACAATCAAGTGCGGGTAGTTCGAAAAACTCGTACAGCTAGAAGATGTTGATACAACTCCCAGCCAGTCTACCCGTGACCACGGACGTAATGTCATGTCCGAAACGTCGGGTTAAATATAAAACGTAAGTTTTACGCGATTAAGTCCCGTTTTAATTTAATAATATGAGTGAAGATCGTGTTAGTTTAAATCAATATATTCTTAATTTAGGTCAACATTTTAAAAACAAAATCCTACATTTCAAGGTGAATATGCGTAATCCATTTATGAAGATTCTGATTTAAAACATTTTCAATATTTTACCGATGAATATGAGTTACTTTTAAATAATAAGCCTTTTGAGTGATAAAGGCAAAATATTGTGTTTGTATCTGTTCTATTAGACAATAAATTAATGCGTGTATGAGGACGCCTAGATGCAACTGAATTTTACTCTTTGATAAAGAACACCCGATTTTACTTCATGCATCTCATAGGCTAACTAAATATTATTTTCAAAATAACACATCGTCAATGTAGATATGCACGCTGATCCTCTCTTGTTATTTTCAACAGTAAGGGAAACTGTATGGCCATGCAGTGAGCGGGCGTCACCTCGCATGGCGCGTTGTAAATAATTGTGTTAGGTGTAGGCCTACGAGCTAAAATATTACAACCTAAAATGGGTAACTTTTATACCACCCCAACGTATTTTAACTACCGATTATCCCTTCTTGTCAGTTTGGCTGGACTTTGCTGGTCCCTTTAATACCTTTAATACAGTTAATACAGTTAAGGGACGTGGAAGTCGTTTACTTAAATGCTACATTATATTTGTGTTTGTCTATATTCGATACAAATGCATCCATATAGAAGCCGTTAGTGATTAATTTAGCTAAGGATGCATTCACAACCGAGATTTTGCGATAGTTACTAGTAGTAGTAAATACATATATTACCTACTAATTTTATAGCTGCCGCAAGGGAATTAGGGTCATTCATAAAAGATAACCAAAAACCTCTTTTTGATTTTGCAAGTCAAAACCTTATAAAGTTTAGGTTATTTCCGGCTCACACTCTTCATTTTGGTGGACTGAGAAGCCGGCGTTCAATCGGCAAAACATCATATTATAAAGCGTGTTATTGGTAGTAGTCACCTCACTTTTGAGGAAATTCCTACTTTATTTACACAAGTGGAGTCTATTTTGAATAGCCGTCCATTATGCCCGTTGTCGTCATGTCCCAATGACCTTCTTTCCCTATCCCCCGGACACTTTCTTATCGGAAGGCCGCTAACTGCTCCGCCAGCGCAATACCTGGGAGACTGCAAAGAAAATTACCTCCAACGCTATGAACACCTGGAAAAAATTCAGCAGCATTTCTGGCAACGATGGCAGCGCGACTACGTATCAGAAATGCAGCAAAGGACCAAGTGGAAGAGCAACGCTGCCAAACTGAGCGTCGGTGATATGGTGCTCCTGGCAGAAGACAACGTTCCCCCACTCGCATGGAGGCACGGCCATGTTCTTCGCCTCATCACAGGATCAGACGGGATTGCCAGAGTGGCAGACGTTACTACAACTAGAGGCTGCAGGGTCCATCTCTCGTACGTCTGTGTAAACTTCCAACTCCCGAAGAATTTCAGGGTTGAAAAGCAAGTTTTCAACGGCCGGGAGTATGTACAGGCTTGATGCCTATGTAAAAGTGAAGTGCTTTGTGTTAGTGTTAATAATTGCTCGTGGACAAACATCAGGCGCTAAACCAGTGAATGAACAATTTTAATTGTCATCACTCACTTCCATACCGATCTTTGTAACAGCAACATCTTTTAATTAAATTAATTTTAAATGTAAAAAGCATTTGATTTGCACCAGTATATCCGCCAAAGATATAACACCTTATTTGCCAAAAGTGGCACTGAAACTTGAGTAGTTTCATGTGCTCTGCCTACCCCTCAATGGGATACAGGCGTGATTGTATGTATATACGTATGTATGTAATATTAATTATAGAAAATGGCAAAATGAAAGGGGGGAAACTGTAAATTTCAAGTTACTAGGTCAAGTGGGGTATCGTTAGAAAGAGCTCAAACTATCACCTATTTTTAGGGTTCCGTACCTCAAAGAGGAAAAACGGAACCCTTATAGGATCACTCGTGTGTCTGTCTGTCCCTCTGTTACAGCCGATTTCTCCGAAACTACTGGACCGATTTACTTGAAATTTGGTACACATATGTAAACCTGTGGCCCAAAGACGGACATGTAATTTAATTAAATGAAATTTAATCATAGGGGTCACTTTTGGGGGGTAAACTTGAAAATTAAAAATCAAAGTTATTAAAACTATATTGTGTTATATATCAAATGAAAGAACATTTTTTGAGCATTTGAAATATATATTTTTTTAATTTTTAATTTTTGTACTTTAGGAGTAATTTAAGAAAATAGACAAAAAATGGCCATTCCCCCCCCCCTTATCTCCGAAACTACTTAGCGTAAAATTTTCAAAAAAATACACGAGATAGCCCTCTACCTGTAGATTACAGGAAAACCTATTAGAAATCTACAGTCAAGCGTAAGTCGGACTTACGAGAAAAAACTCAAATTAAGATTTTCACTCACTGACGCTGCAAGCAGTTACTAAACGTCTTAAAATTTTGTAAGCGTGATGGACAGGTAGAAAGAAATTCATTTCTGTCTTTTTCTTTTTAGACATTGTTCAATTTTTTTTTCATTTGCCAAAATGACTTAAGTTCCTACTAAAAAGGAGGCGCTTAAGACCGTTTGTAAGTGGACTGAGCAAAATTTTGTTCAAATCGGTCCAAAAAAAGGTCTCTGTTGACGAAAACATAGAATTTGTGGCAACGACAGCCCAAATCTGAAGTCCATTTTGCTCTATCTCTTATCGTTTCCGAGATATATACGTAAAGTCTTGTAAGTGCGAAAAGTTAACTTTGCCATCACAGTCGTTCAGGCGCTCATGAGTTCTTTGTATGGAAAAGTCGAAAACCGACTCGCACTTGACCAATGTTCATAGAACGTGTTGTGGTTTTTTACGCGGGTCCGCGACTGACGACGTTCGAATGTTTTGTTCGAAAATGTTTGAGGGTGGTTTCTTTGAAACGTCGCCGGTGGCGGGTGGTTCGACGGGCGAAGGTCACACGCCGCACGTGACGGTCTGTATTCGTTTTGTACAATAGCAACGGACGGCGGGTGGCGTCTTGATATGGAAAATGACTGACTTCACTAAAGATAATGATGAACTCATTGAGGTAATACTAGAGAGGACACTGCGAGCAAAACGTTTGCGCTACAAACATAAGTCCATTGAACTTATGTTTCTGCCTGCACACAAATAAAATGTAAAAATGCCTTCCTGCGCAACAAGATGCTGTTTAAGCCATACGAGAAAATCGAATAAAACTGACGTGTCGACGTGTCGTGACGTCTCGGTTAGTATACACGCTATGTTAATCGATCTTTATTTAAGTAATTATTTCAATGAAGGGACGCGCTCCTCAAACGCGAAGGTATCGCTGCCATTTTGTTGAACGAAATCATAGATTAATCGCATCATAATCGCACAGACTTGACATGTAGGTAATGAAGTATAGTAATTGTGATTATATTCTGTTTGTAATATATAAAAGAGAAATGTTAAATTTATTTCACGTTATACTTATGAATACTACACAGTTCTAACACGAGTTGTAATCGATATTTTCATACAATAATACCTATGATTTTCTTCACTTAGTAGAACTTAAACATAGCACAATGTATGATAGTGCTAAAATTAAACTACTACAATGAAAGTGTTTGAGTACCAAGTTAAAAATTTCACTTTCTTTTTGCCGGTTTCATACAAAAATATCGTTTGACTGTCTCTTTTTTTGGGTAATATCAATATTTATATGGAAACGGATTAAGTCGCGTATAATCTTCTTCCTCTAAGAATTACAATGTACTTAAGTATTTTTGCATTCATTTGGATCAGAGCACAACACAACAGTTCAAAAATCAGTCTACCAGAGCTTCTGAGTTCCGTCGCCGACGACGGGTGACCAAGGGTCAGAAAACCCACGCACCCGCGACCGACAGCGTGTGGTACAGCGGCACATGCGGCTCACATCCAAACATTTCAAACGCCGCCGGGCGCGTGTGACGGGCCAGAGAAACCAGGGCCTTAGGGCTAGGTGATTATCGCCGCGCCGCAGAGGACGCGCTGAGGGGGGGGCGGTGCCTACAGCAGTTGTAGTTGTATGCATACCTAGCTCACGCACACAGACGCCTCCGCTGGCGCCGCCAGGGGCGGCTCACTCCGCTATCCTATCGCCGCGCTACAAGTATATCCTGGCGGCCGCGAGCTGTGGCCGCGAGTTCGCGGCTTACTCAGGGGTGGCGCACATTCTCACGGAATGCACGTTCGCACTTTCTATTGTTACTTTACGTCGCGAGGTTTTTAAGCGATGTCCGCGGGTGGAATGGCTAATAATACTAAATTAAATAGACATATTGAATAAAATAAATACCAAAAGATATTCTTATACAGATCTACTACTGATTAAGTCCCACGGAAAAGTTCAATAAGGCTTGTGATGTTGGAACCTTGAACAAAAATATATAAATACAGCGTATATACCTAGAAAGTACTCAAGACTTGAATATAATAATATAACATTTAATGTGAGTATTAATTCGTTTGGATCCATTGGTAACCCTATCACCGGACGCCGCGCACGTGCGGCTCGTTTCTTTGTAAGAATGTTGTAGGTATTTAAAAAGGCGGCATTTTGGAAACATCAAAGCAGTGGGCCTTCTTTACTTGTGCTATTATATATTCTGTGGCGCCGCGCCGGTGTCCACGTGCGCTCTCTGCAGTGTGCGCTGCCGCTGCCACGAAACGTTTACCTACTCCGTGTAATACTGATAAAAGAAAGTATTGACATGAATTCACACGTTTCGGAAATGACTGTAGGTATTTTAAATATTTTAGCACAATATGTTTTTGCCTCTTATTGCCTATTATACAATATAAGTATACATACCTACTATGGCAACTCTATCAAAGCGCAGAATATGCAGAAGCCACATGGTGGTCTGCGACAGAAACTCAATAGACATTTTCAGAGTTTTTAAAATAAGTACCTAAGTAGGTACGTGAAGTAACATGGTAAATTAAAAAAATATCATTAGATACTTATTGCGAAGGTGTAAACAATTTCCTTCGTTTTTCCACATATCAATAATTACCTATCTATATTAAATTCATTAATCCGTATACAACTATACATTACATTTTTACAGTACGGTAATACTCATCCCGTTATTCATAAACGTACACTAAGTTATCAAGCCGATAAAGTTCGGTTGTCCCTTTCCGACGTATTGGTGTGATAGAAAGGGACAAACGAACTTTATCGGCTGGATAACTTTAGTGTACGTTTATGAATAAAGGTGTTAAAATTTATAGCTACGAAATTTTACATAAAACACCTACTTTAAAATAAAATAAAAAATGTTGAATTTGGTTAACATTATAAAAGACCTCACGCAAGCTGTGCTAATTAGTTCGCGAATTCGTCGAGAGGTGGCGCTAAACACAATTATGCTCATTAGAGAACCTATACTTCTAGCCTAGCCCAGTCTTTAGACTTATGTGAGTAACGTAAAAGTACCTAATAGCAAGGACGATTATAAAGGACCAGCAGAGTCCATACTAAATACCGTACCCCGTTGGCAGCCGTAAATCTATGTCACTAGATGTCACTAAGAGTGTCATTTGAATAAAAATGTCGTTTTTTTTTAAAATACGCACGCGGTAGTTCAACGGCATTACAAGTGATACAGTGAAAAGTATATAGATGACGCTAGGGGTCCGTGTCATGTTTCAGTCCCTGTTTACAACGCAAACCATCGTTCTTATTTTGAATTATGACAATCATGCAAAAGAGTACCATACTGTCAAATTTTCTATCTCTTTCATTTTGAGCGTGACGTCAATGATTAGTAATATTACTTTCAATATATTTAAAATTTAGATTTTAATGAGGCCATTTCGAACGGTGTTTATGATAGATATCATGTTGACAATCAATCTCCTGACCGTCTCGCTCATACCAATCCTATCCTATATACACCGGTCAAATCTTACATGAAAATCGGCTAAAAAAACAAAGTGTGATGTAAAGCTGGATTTTTGGTATGTTATTTGGAGTCCTTGGGGGAATGTAAGACTATATTTTGCAAGCAAAAAAAGTGTGCTAACTTCGTAATTTAAAAAAAAAAGTAAAAAAAATCGGACTTTTTTTGGTTTTTATTTTTTTATTAAAAAAGTATGCGTTTTTGGTCAAAAGTTGCTTTGTAATGTTGAAAGCGCATTAAATTTCAAACAGTTTGACATCTTTTTTATCAATGTCCGTCAAATAGTTTTCGAGATATGAAGCGTCAAAAAAGGTTAATTTTTGACGCATTTATAAAATGTAGCGTTTTGCCAATATATTTAGACAAATATCTGCAAAATACTTCATGATATGATATATATTGCAATATAACATTGTATAAAATTTATTTTGCTTTAGTTTTAGTGCAAATAAAGGTCAGTAAGACGAATAGTTACTTTGGTAAACAAAAAAAAATCTATAAATAGAGAAGCCAAGAGTCTGGTAGATTGGTTAAGGTAAAATAGTTTACGCTAAAAGTTTTAGGTTGAAAGTGCTATCTATTCGATCTTACTTTCTTTGATATCCGTTTATCTGAAAAAATTGTCTAAGCTAACTTTGCATTGATTTGACTATTACTAATGAAGAAATAAAATACAGTTAATACATTTTGAAGTTTAGTAAATTAGAAAAATAAAACAGAATTAGTTACATTTTCCCGGTTCTGCATCTTGATGGCACAACTCCTGTAGTGATAGAAAGTCCAATTGAGTTGTATTTGACCACTAATTGCTGTGGAATAAACTACGGGAACGGAAAGCGCCCACGCCAATTATTAAGATACTGGAGAAGTGGTATTCTCAGCAGAAGAACGTAGTAAGATGGAAGTCAACTCTGTCCACAGCCAGCGGGCTAAACTGTGGTGTGAGACATGGAGGCAGTATGTCTCCGGCTCTCTTCAGCGTGTACATGGATGGGCTGTCGCAGGCTTTGACCAGTACCGAGGTTGGCTGCTCCATCAATGGGCAAATGATAAATCACATCGCATATGCAGACGATATGGATGGTCCTACTAGCACCATCTGTGGGAGCTATGCGTAAGTTACTTGCAGAATGCGAGAAATAAAAGACCAGGAGGGCATAGAAAGGCAGAGGCGAGCCACCGCAGTAAGGGCAAACATGTTGGCTAGAAGATTCGCCAAATGTAGTGACAGCGTAAAAAGACAGCTGTTCCTCAGTTTTTGTACAAGCGTGTATACTGTCGAGTTATGGTCCGATTACACTACACCTGCGCGGCGGTGAGAGACCTGCGCGTGCAATACAACACATACTATGTACTGATATTTCGTTAAACGGAGAATACTATGATTCGGGCACGTCCACGACAACGCTCGTGAGATTGCATCGATGTTATTGACCCTCAGTGATATGCTTTAAAAACCAGTCCGTACAAGAACAATTTCGGAACAATCTGATTCAATTAATGAGGGTTTTCTACTCGTAAATATTTTTTTCCGCCAAGCAGCGAGCCTGAAGTATTTCTGACCGTAAACTTAACTTACTAAATAAATGTTGATTTGATATACGCAAATATGTGTCTGAGTAATACTTGAACAGCCCCCAAATAATAATTTAATTCGTTCTCCGCTACGCCTCCTGTAAATATATGTAAACTATCCCATTTGGCCATTACTATCCACTGATTATTTCTGATCCAGTTATACTAGACTTATGATATTAATCCTATTTTATAAAATAACTGGCACTCTTTTGGTCTTATTGAAATTTTCTACATTTTTATTTTACAATTTATGTAATAGCCTGAGTTGTTTTGCTGATATCTGTCTCAAAATATTAGCAAAACGAATATTTTCATAGAAAGGGGAAAAATGCTCTTTTTTTGACGCTTCATATCTCAAAAAATATTTGACGGACATTGATAAAAAAGATGTCAAACTGTTTGGAATTTAATGCGCTTTCAACATTACAAAGCAACTTTTGACCAAAACTGCATAGTTTTTTAATAAAACGCCAAAAACCAAAAAAAGTCTGATTTTTTTACTTTTTTTTTTAAATTACGAAGTTAGCACACCATTTTTTTGCTTGCAAAATATAGTCCTACATTCCCCCAAGGACCCTAAATAACATACCAAAAATGCAGCTTTACATCACACTTTGTTTTTTTATTTCTCTTTTTGACCAGTGTAATAACGCATACCTGCTCGTATCGTACGTTTATCACCCACTTCAGACTGCGTTTCGATCGGCGTTTAGCGTCAATGATTATCAGCTCTGCTTCATGGCTTTACGAACCTTAGCTCGGACCATCGAATATGAAACTTATAAACTTCTTTATACACAAGGGTATAAAGAAGTTTATAACCAGGTGCTCCATGACACCATTGCACCAATCTGTCGCCAGCACCGCTACACTTCAACGGCCAAGTCACACAACATCCATACTAATATTATAAATGGGAAAGTGTGTGTGTCTGTTTGTTTGTCCATCTTTCACGGCAAAACGGAGCGACGTATTGACGTGATTTTTTAAGTGGAGATAGTTGAAGGGATGGAAAGTGACATAGGCTACTTTTTGTCTCTTTTTATATCCCCCACTTCCTTAGAATGGAGGATGGAAGTTTGTGGAGAGATTTTCGAATTTAACGCGAGCGAAGCCGCGGGCAAAGGCTAGTTAACTATAATAATAAAGAAATCGCAGTAAGGAACTTTATGTAGATTTCATTACTTTTTAGAGATAAACAAGCAGCTCCATCGAGACGGCTATTTTTTACAGAATGTTTTTGGTGGGATATACATAGGCATAGGTATATAACACTAACAAGGTATCTATTGTCTTAGTCCGTTTTCACATTATCCGATCCGATATCGGATGTCGGAAGGATTTAAATGGAAAAAATCCAAGATAGCGCCTGTAATGTATGGGGTATCAGTCCTACATCCGATATCGGATCGGATAATGTGAAAACGCATTTAGTCTCATTAATTATTACTTATATCAGAGTTTCACTAATTATTTCCTTTTATTCATTTATTATCTCAGTTTAGGTTTATACGAGTACCAAACGAGTATAGTATACGAGTAGAAAATATATTACCAAAACAATACAAACTATCATTAATTTATTATAAAAACGTAATCCAAAGTGCCACACCTGGCGGCCTAACTATCGGCGTTGTGTCCAAGACGAAGCCTGACCGACGAAGCTAGCAAGTCTCTCTACATGTTAGCTGAAATACTGTCAAACCATTCACTGTGATTACTCAGATTATTATAAGCAAAATGATCTTCGAATGAACTTTCTGGACAATTGAGATGCATGGGCGCAGTCGAAACCAGCTCGCCCCTTCAGCCGTGTCCCGTTGAAAATCGGAAAGATTCTTTTCCTTAGCACATTAAATTTAATGTTTACAAATTGGATTCGCCTTCTGTCACCTAAACTGGTAATTTTATGTATGAGGTCATTGGTCATACAATTATTAATTTATACAGTTATTAATTCTGTATCTCTACTTGCATTGCTGCTGCGATTCTAAAATATTTAATATCCTGTATTATGAATATTCAATAAATCATACAATGACATTTGTGATGTGACATGGATGTCAGATGTCACTGGATGTCAAATCTGTTGGCACAATGATTGCGTTTTGTTGAACGTATTTGAGCTCAACATATAGGTTTATTATCACTAAGTATATTATATTAATGAACAACGAAACGGATGTGACATTTTCCTAGTCCACCAACGTCATCTAGTCATTTTATTTGGCAATAGTTAGACAACATGCGAACAAACTTAGCCAGCGAAGCGATCACAACTACGTCGAGGCCGACCAAAAAATATAATTTGTAAAAATTATGTTTTGAGCCAATATTTTGATATTAAAATAAAGTTTTTTGATAGTTATTCATAGTATAATATAAAAACAAGTAAACATATGTGTGAAAATATGTTTTTTTCCACTCCCGGGTTACGAAACAACGCCATCTAGTTTTAAAGCAAAAACTAAGCTTTTTTCAGGGGTACGCTTTTTTGTATGGGCTATATCAGTCTAGTATTAAATGGTCCTTGCTAATATTATCCCATAAAAATCATCTTCCATACTTTAAGCTCGCGCACATTAGTTTATTTAATTTGCCGATAGATGCGACATCTATCGGCACATTAAATAAACTGTTATGTGAAAAATTACTTGTTATGTGGGAAATTGAGTCTTGAAGGATTTAGTCAAGTATGTAGATATGAATAACATTTGACTGAGATGATTCAACTATTGAAAGTTTGTACGGAACCCGTAATTGTGGGCGAGTCCGACTCGCACTTGGCCGGTTTTTTTAACATAAGAATCTTCAAATAATATAAAAGAGTTTAGTATAAAAGACTCGTCCATTTTATCTTTTCATTCACACTTCAATGAGACTTAAGAAAGAGCCGAGTCCGTAACTCAAGCTTTTCAAGTGTTGTCGTAAAATGGAGTTCAGGTTTTTATACATACTTATATATTCGGAATAATAGAGGACGAATTTATTTCTTAAAAAAAAATATTATTCATATATATACTCACGCCTGTGATCCCAAACGGGGTAGGCAGAGCACACAAAACTGTAAGTTTCAGTACCCAAAAGGGGAGGGGAGCCTTAGATTCAAAAAACTAATTTTGTATTGTAATAAAAGTTACAGTAGTGTGAAAGGCTGCCAGCCTATCACCTACATCACAATGGAACCCATAAATATACCATATCCCAAAGTCGACTTCTATCTGAACCTAAATAAGTTAACAAACTGTAACATTTTCGCGAAAAAATATTCAAATACTTGTTTTTCCAAATTAGGTAAATTTAATGTTTTTCCTACTCAAAATCACGAGCCCTTTCGATCCTACTAGGCACCGTCTAAAATTAAATTTTTCCACTACTATTTTTCAAACACTTTGTTCAGCGATGGTTCAGCGGTTACAAAAGTATGCAAAATAATAGAAAATTTTGGGACCATTTTTTTTGTCTCTCGTTTTTTATTTATCCTAACTAGATCGAAAGGGCTCGTTATTCTGAGTAGGAAAAACATAAAAATTACCTAAATTTTTTTTTGTGATTCTTCTCACGAAAATGCCCCTCCATAATAAACTTATTAATTTTGTAATTCATAAAATAGTAGTTGTATTATATTTATCATAGTATATGACATATTTTTTAACATAAAATAATTAGAGCTAATTTAAATAACATTACATACTAAAACTGGTACAGTAGCCTTACCATGACTTTTTTGAGTTAAAAAATACGTTACGTTTTCAGTGAGAGTTACGGAAAATGGTCGTCTATTGTTTGCCCGACAGTCATTTAACATAATATTCATTTGCCCGAATCTAACTTGCCTGAATTTCATTTGCCCGAATGATTTGTTTACCATAAAAATCATATGACATACTCGTTGTTTATCCGAATATTACCTTCCATAATCATACAATGCCATACTATTTGTTAGCCATATTATTAAGTGCAATAATATGGTTTCATAGAATATTCAAACGCCATAAGCAATTATTGCCATATTAATTGTTGCCCATATTATTACCTAACCTAACCTACTTTCTGATAGCAGTTTCATTTTCCAGGGGTCACAGTTCTAACCTAACCTAACCTACTTTTCCAGCAGTTTCATTCTCCAGGGGGTCACAGTTCTAACCTAACCTAACCTACTTTCTGATAGCAGTTTCATTTTCCAGGGGGTCGCAGTTCTAACCTAACCTAACCTACTGTCTGATAGTATTTTCATTTTCCGGGGGGTCACAGTTCTAACCTAACCTAACTGACTTTTCAAGCAGTTTCCTTTTCCAGAGGTTCACAGTTCTAACCTAACCTAACCTACTTTCTGATAGCAGTTTCATTTTCCAGGGGGTCACAGTTATAACCTAACCTAACCTACTTTCTGATAGCAGTTTCATTCTCTAGTCCTTCTAGTACCTATTATAGTAGTTTTCGATTCTGCCAAAGCACATTATGGAAATTGACTTTTCTGGACGCTAATTTGTATGACAAATGATGGTATGGAATGTGGTAATTACGGATTTCGATGATTCTGACAAATGACATTATGGAAACTGACTTTATGGGAAACAAAGTTTCTGGCACTAGATTAATATAGTAAACAATGATTATGGCATAAGATGTTATGAGAAACAATATTATGATTGTTGAATAGGATGGCAAATAAAATTATGGCAAATGAAATTCTGGCAAATGGGGGTATCCCACGGAAAATGTATGGAAAAACTGAACAGCGCTCCAAGCGGAAACGCTCACGTACTAAAATTTTCATCGGTACCATAAGTTATTAACGTGTTTACTCCGAGTTTTCAATACGTTCCTAACTTTACAGCTAAGGCGCTCTCTTTCTGATTGTATGAAGTCAATAGAACCAGAACTATTTGATAGTCTCTAGTGAAAACTCAATACTTTACGTGAGTAATCATTGACAGTCACTAGCGTAAAAGTAAACCACCAATTCACTGTGATGTGTCATTACTGTCAAATTATATAACAATCCCGCAACATTTTCTCGATTATATTTGCAATTTTAAATACAATTATGACTAATATGTATTAATTTATAATATTACGTGAAATTCAAGAACAGCTTAAATGTAGCAGTTAGTCAGTAGTTCGATAAAAAGATAAGTGATGAAACGAGTGTTTGATACTTTTACAAAGGTAATGAGTTATATTTATTCATCATTTTGTACTGTTTAGCTACAGTTGAGATGATTATATTGGTTGCTTTCAGAAAAAGAAGATATTATTGAAAACAATATTTCCATGCCAGCCGTATGGTATTCAGCAAACCCAACGTAGAAGATTGTTCAAATTGATAATGATTGAGGCAGTTAAGAATCAACTGATTACCTACAGCAGCAGGCAGTACCAATTCATGGGCATGTTAGTTCCTCAATGCACAATACTTGTACCTGTAGTCACCATAACACCATATCTCGTGGGTATATATTAGAAGTGAACCAAAGGAAAAAACTTCAAAAAAATTATCCTATTACTGAAATAAAGTATCTCATTCTGTGACTTTGTTTATTTTGTAATATTCTTGAGTAACAGGCTAAGTATTTAATAAATTGATGTGAAACGAAAACTAAAAACCTAAAATTCAGCGTTTTCGTACATATCAAACATCAATTACAACGACATCGACATAGGTAACGACAAAGTCTAAGGTAAGGTATAGAACTTTTGAAGGCGATAAGCCATTATGGGGTGTATATGAAGATTATAATTTGATACAAAAGTGAGTAGAAAAAGCATTTTGAAACAAGTAAAAATTTTATCTAATTTTTTGGCAGGGCACGTAGCCAAATGCACAAACGATTATGATTAACATCGTTATCGTAGCTTAGCTATCTCTATCACTTTTCCGTATTGACATGACAGAGCTAGACTGAATTTCGATCGGCGTTTAGCGCATAGATTGAAAGTCCATGGTTCAGCGTCAACGATTGACATTTCAGCTAAGTCCTAGTGTCAAAGTTGACAAAGCTAATTTTTTTTTTTAATTTATTGGGAGCATTGGCAACTTGGCAATCAGCACAAACATACAATATTTAATACAACATACAGCAGAAGAAACAATTACAGGAATAACAATGACTTTGTTAATCATAAAAGTAATATTGCACATATTGAAATGCTAAACTTATGACTATTTAGTAACTACACAATTCAATGTTTTATGAATGAAAAGAAGTATTTTTGAACAATTACAAATTATTTACAAAGCGCCAATAGTGTGGTGTGCATAATAAATTCATAAATTATAGGGTTTATGCCTACAGCCTTCAAGTTCATTTCCCGGTTCTTTGCTTGGCGGAAAATCCCAACAAACCCTAATAGGGATAGGGGTAGGGTTAGGGATAGGGGTAATCGGTCGGCAATCTGTAATTGTAAGCAATAATGCGAGAAAGTACTTTTTACCTACCGACAATAGTGCCCAGATACGGAGCTATGTGAGTTCTGTTGTACAATATGTAATTTCCTCAGTGTATATAGAATACATACCTACTCGTACCTACTACCTACGCTGTGGTTGCTGTGTAACATTTGTATAACCACTGTAAGCATTTCTTTTTTAAAAACAATAGTAATATGAGTAATTGAAAAAAACGCAGACAAACGTCTGCATAGAAACCTACGGATCCAAATGAAAATTTTATTAAAACCGAAATAAATTACACATATGAAAGAAAAAGTGACCAAGTCCTCTGGTCACTTAATTTTACTATTTGTATATGTTTGAATAAGAATTCTTTTAGTACGCGAGCGAAACCGCGGGCAAAAGCTAATTCTATATAAGATGCTATGTACCCTTTTTCTGTAAAAAATATTTCTATTTCTTTACTACTCAAGAACATCACAAATAAACAAAGTCAATTAATGAAATACTTTATTTTAGTAACAGGATTATTTTTTGGAGTTGAGGTTTTTTCCTTTATTGGAGCACTTCTATACATATACCTGTGATGATCATGGCCAATAATACCATTAAGTGCATCGCGGAACAAAAACACCTATAAATTGGTACTGCTCCCCTCTGCTGCCCTAAGGTTTTGAGTAGCGTAACTGCCAGAGTGCCACAGTATTAATATCAATTGAACCATCCATGTTGACTGAATACCATACGGGTTTGTTCGGAAATATTGATTTCAATCATAGCTTCCGTCATCTTTCTGAAACCAAAAACTGCTTTGAGCATTATAATCATCTCAATTGTAAATAGTACAATATGATGGCCAAAAATAACTCATTACCTTATTTGATTTGTTCACTGGTTTATCTTTTTATAAAATTTTAGCTAATCTCGAATTTCACGTAATATTATAAATCAATGCAATATGTTAGTCATAATTTTATTTAAAACTGCAAATATAATTGTGAAAATTCCGTGTGATTTTTGTATAACTTGACAGAAATGTCACGTCAGAATGACTTGGCCTATGGTTTGAGGCCTACTACCGAATACCGAAGTTATCGCCATGTGGACATGAGTCTCTTTTACTCTTATCAGTATAAAGTGAAAGAGGAAGAATCCCTCAGTGCGTATGTTTCGAAATTTGCAGTAGACCCTATATTGACAGATTTCGATAGGTAAATTACATTTACTTATGATTTTAGTTCCATCGCGTAAACACCAGAGGCGTAGCATTCGCCTATAGTTCTTTCTCCGTTTATTGATAAACTTAGAAAGGGATAGAAGCAGCTTCTTTGGCGTGAAGTTAGGCACAATATATTGTAAACAAACGTAAACTCACTTACTTTCTGAGTAAAGTAATACGGCTCTCACTTGGGCAGCCCATGGTAACGGTACAGTTGATTGGTTTCGTGATATTACGCGAAGGCCGTTCGCGCTGTATTCATAATAGTTATTTAGATAATGTACTCGTATAAAAAGTGAAGTTCTAGTATAACTTGAACCATATAACAATGTGACGGCTTTTCTAACAGAGATAATTAAATAGGTATCACTACACGAGTAAGGTACAGCGGGGCAAGTCTCGACTGGGGTGCCATTGTAACTAATCCATTTTTTCCATTATTACACTATGATGACTACATTTATCCACTCAACACGCCTACCATTTATATTATCGGTGGACACTATAATTATTTACCTAATAATGCAAATATTGTAAAACATGAAAAAAATGGACCAGTTACATTTGCCCCCAGTCGAGATTTGCCCCGCTTTACCTTATTGTTTTTTGTAAATACCTACATAAAAAAATCATGCGCATGCAGGTCGTACAATGAAAACTGTATGAACCTGGATATCTTTGGCAATTCGTTAGGAATATTTAAGAAAAAAAATTACCTATTCTTTACTGAATTAGATTTTAAAGTTATGGTTATTTTCGGTGTTATTTTATTTTTGTGTTATATTTTTGCAGTTGTCATGTGACATTTCATAGTATTACCTATGTTAATTAAAAAGTACATTTTCTCAAACATGCAATGAAATATTGTCTTAACGTTCCTTAAAATGGGCTGGGAAGTATCGCTTTTTGGGCGCAACAACTCGAGAGGACTGTAAAGGGATTTCATATTATTTTTTAGGCCTAGGCCTGCAAAGTAACTTTTTTTTATAAAATATTGTCCTTTAGAGCATTTTTATATTAATTGTATGTTTGCCTCGGCCTGAAAACGGATTCCCGGCCTCGTATCCCTATCCGGCCTCGCTCGCACGCTCGCTCGGCCGTATATACCCACTTGGCCGGAAATCCTCATTTTCCCGGCCTCTGATGTAATGTACTATTACTACATATATAAAAGTATAGGTCTATTCTTTACGTAATTCTAGCTTTTAGCATATTTACATACACGTTTAATAAGACTGTTTGTTTCTCAACAGTTAAAATAAAAGAAAAAAAAGCATTAAGCAAATTAAGGATTAAGAATTAGGCGGGAGGTGTGGTAATATAATCGCGACGGTGGAACCTAGTCGAAAAGTTCTTCAGAACGTTCCCCGTAATTGTACAGAGGTATATAATTATCATTTTCAGTACAGATGGTGTATTTTAATCACTAGTGCGAGAAGTGGTTCATTATATAGTTATCATTAGTAGTAGTAGTTAGTGGTCATTATTAGTGGTCCTTCGGTCGTGTTTTAATTTATCGCCACTCGTTTCGAACTCCCTTTTTTACGCACTTGTATCGTAATGTACCACCGACAACACTGTTAGCTGTACATTTGTAATCCTTATTACAAGGACATAAAGGCTACCGATGGTCAGCTAAGAGTGTTGCTGTTAGTACATTATAATTATCTCTTAAAAACCAGCAAATTCATGTTTAAATCCCGACGCAATGTCGGGTGTTATAAGTTTGACGTGTGTGTCTGGCTGTCTGTTTGTCTATCTTTTTCTCTGCCTGTCTGTGTGTGTATCTGTGAAATGAAATGAAATATTTTCTTTCCAAGTAGGCATATCACAATGCGCATATGAACGTCAAATAAAGCTACGCCGGCTCTAACCCTACGCCTCAGCCTCGAGAAGATTTCAGTCCCCCTCAGTTCGAGGGGGGTATCCACTATGGGACCGGCATGAAACTCGGCGGGCCACTTCTTTTCAAAACATTACATCTTAACTTGCATTTAATTAACATGCATTTAAAAAAACAAGATACAATTTAAAAAGAAAAAGTATTCATCAAAAAAAATATTAACAGACTAGGTACCTACTCTATGGAAAATAATTTCAATAAATTATACAAAGTACAAAGTTACTATGATGTGGCATCGTAGCTCCCGAACGGATGAACCGATTTAGATTTTTTTTTGTTTGAAAGCTGAATTAGTCGGGAGTGTTCTTAGCCATGTTTCATGAAAATCGGTCGGTTATTAACTTTAAATAAGCCACGCTTAGATTGGTTTTAGAAAATTACGCTATAATTATGTTTCTGGAATAATTCTGTACGGTGACTATGCTTTTTTGGTGGCACCTTTCAGCGACGGAAGCCATTCATTACTCTGAAATATGTCGTCGAGTTACGAACGACGTATACTGAAGGGCATTTAAAATAGGTTCAGAATAGAAGAAATGACTTTTTAGAGATATGAAATATAAACGAAGATATCCATAAATAACAATCCGTAAGGACTATCCATAAATTAATTCTGATATTTTGATCTAATTTAGGTAATATTGAAAAAGTTATTATTATTTTGGTACCTATTGAGAACAACAACTGTCCTGAGTGTAGCAATGCACGGACGAGAAGATTCCAAAGTTGCAGAATTTTCCTCATGAGAATTTTCGGTAACTTCTGAGAATGTTCTCGAGAACGAGAATTTATCAGAATACTTAGTAACTTCGTAATTTATACCATGATTTCGTCGGACTCTGAAAGTCAAGACGTAGTTAGTCCCGTGGTACTGCGCTGGCTTCGTATGCCGATGTTCTGAGGTTCGATCCTGAGAGCGATTTTTTTGTTTTTTTTTTTTATATATTTTGACATGACCAAAGACAGGCACCAAGAAATAATCATTCGGTACCTAATTTAAAAAAGTCAGGACTAAAACTGTGAAGTCTGAAAGTCGAAATGTTTCCTAAAGTATAGTGAGAATTAGAGCAACTTATTGGTAACGTATCACTTATCAACGAAATAGATAACTGTAATAGACAATATAGTCATTCGGTACCTAATTTAAAAAAGTCAGGACTAAAACTGTGAAGTCTGAAAGTCGAAATGTTTCCTAAAGTATAGTGAGAATTTAAGCAACTTATTGGTAACTTATCACTTATCAACGAAATAGATAACTGTAATAGACAATATAATCATTCGGTACCTAATTTAAAAAAGTCAGGACTAAAACTGTGAAGTCTGAAAGTCGAAATGTTTCCTAAAGTATAGTGAGAATTTAAGCAACTTATTGGTAACTTATCACTTATCAACGAAATAGATAACTGTAATAGACAATATTATACGTATAATAACATAGGCCGCCTCCCCCCCTCACGTCGAGCTCACGTCAGCGGGCATATGCTGATGTAGCCGCCCTAGCCGGTCAACGCAACGCCGCAGCGAACCGGGTCAGCGCACCTGCAAAGGTGTGTGAAGAACGGGCTCCAATCAAGGAGAAGTCCTCTCACGCCGATGTGGATAAGGAGGGGTTCACACTGGTGCAAAGGAAGAAGGCGCGTAGGGCGCCTCGTAAGACTCTGTGTGGTACCGCGGAGCCGAGTACTTCTGGTCTGCGAGTTGCTACACCGAGTAAAGCGCTCTACGTGTCGCGCTTGCATTACTCCGCCGGGGCTGATGAGGTGGTGGAGTACGTTCGCCGGAAGACTGGCTATACGCTGAGGGTGCAACAGCTGCAGTCGCGCCACTACGTGCACTTCACTTCATTTGTTGTGCGCGTGCCGCGCACGCTGCAGGACATCATCGCGTGCGCAGACTTCTGGCCGAAGGGTGTGGTATTTCGGCGGTTCCGGGGCAACCTGCCGAATCCTACACCGAGTCAGACGACGCAACGGAACCACGCTGTTACGTCGTCGCCCAAACCTAATGTTTAATTTGTATTCTTTTTTGTAATATTTATCGTTTATGTCTTGTTTTGTATTTTGTAGTTTCACAGTGCCTTAGTGTAAACTGTAATGCTGTGTTACTTTTTTTTGATTTTTTTTTGATTAAATAAAAATATAGTTTTATATAATGCCTATTTAAACTTTATTTCAAGTATATTCTCTCGTTTAAAAGTTTAAACATTAAATTTCATGTTGCAGGAATGTCCTGCGAACATTCTCAAGAATACGCAATACACGCGCGTCATTTCCGGGCATTTTTAGAATTTGGGACCCTCCAATAGCGTAAGTTGTTAACAAAAATTAACTCACTGTCAGTTTTGTCACGATAATTAAGCATGTAATGTGAATAAAGTTATTTTTCTCAAACATGCAATGAAATATTGTCTTTACGTTCCTTAAAATGGGCTGGGAAGTATCGCTTTTTGGGCGCAACAACTCGAGAGGACTGTAAAGGGATTTAATATTATTTTTTAGGCCTAGGCCTGCAAAGTAACTTTTTTTTATATAAAATATTGTCCTTTAGAGCATTTTTTTTAATTTCATTATATGTTTGAGAAAAGCACTATACATGCCTCGGCGTGAAAACGGATTCCCGGCCTCGTATCCCTATCCGGCCTCGCTCGCACGCTCGCTCGGCCGTATATACCCACTTGGCCGGAAATCCTCATTTTCCCGGCCTCTGATGTAATGTACTATTTTTGTGTTAAATACATGAACTTAAAGCGATAATCTACATTCAGTATGTGAGAAAAGTAAATGTTTACACAGATTTTATGTTTAGTTGTCGTCACAAAAGTGACAGCGAGTTAATTTTTGTTAACAACTTACGTCGTGGTCGTTGCATGGGCGACGGTCGATCAGTTGGGTGGACAACTTTAAAAAAAAATGTTCCATGTACACATTTTACCACAGCTTTAAAGGCCATAGCTAAAATTATTTAATATGTGTCCATTACAGAGTCGAAAATCGATCAAGCGACAGCGACGTGTCGTAAATTAATTACTAAATGAAATTAACAAGGTTCACGGTACGCCGCCCCTAATAGCTAATAGGGAAAGCTGACTATGAGCCGAACCTTATTATTCCTAGGCCGCTATGGCGCCCCGCTTGCATTTAAATTGACACGCATTGTTATTGTAATTTAAACGCTCTTTGTTATTAAAACGAGATCGGAAATATAAAACAGTTCTTGGATTTATATTACAATAGTTTATAGACAAAAAATAACTTATTTTGTTACAAGTTTTGAGAAATAAGAACTCGCTGTAGTTATAATCTTACCACAAAATTAAAATTTTGAAAAAACCCCTGACCGCTACATAGTGGACCCATTTTCATGAAAAATGGCTAAAAACAATCCCGACTAACTCAGTTTCAAACAAAAAAAACTAAATTTCAATCGGTTCATGCGTTCGGGAGCTACGATGCCACAGACACACACACACACACACACACACAGACAGACATACTGAAACGTCAAACTGAAACACCCCGTCGTTTTTGCGTCGGAGCTTAAGTAAAAAAAACGTTAACAAATAATTTGTTTGTTAAACATTTTGTTGGTTAACCAGCCAAATACAAAACCAAGCGGATTCTCTCACTGAGTGACCTGTGTTTACCTACCTCCTTATTTAGTCGTCTAATGTCTCTATGTACCCTCAAATGATTTAATAGGGCCTTTTGAGGGTATGTTTTTTTTAACATTCTTTAAAATACCTACACTTAAAATACTATTTTTTAAATATACTTACTACCTATTTATACGGATGTTGTCATAACAAATTGTACAGTTAAATTAAACAATGATACAATCCATACTAATACGTAATATTACAAATGGGAAAGTGTGTGTCTGTTTGTTTGTCCGTCTTTCACGGCAAAACGGAGCGACGAATTTACGTGTTTTTTTAAGTGGAGATAGTTAAAGGGATGGAGAGTGACATAGGCTACTTTTTGTCTCTTTCTAACTCGAGCAAAGCCGCGGGCAAAAGCTAGTTCAGATATAATTTTGTAACGAATTTTCACCCCGACCATCGCTGCGGCTGTTTATCCCATTTGACGGTATTTAGCTTTCACACAAATCATACATGAACTGGCAGCTCCATTATGACGGCCGCTATATCACTGACTGCACTGGTTGGGTAATTAAATAGCTGATAATCTGCGTGATGGATGCGTAGTCTAGATAATACGGTCTCGGGTGGTCTGGGGTAGGGATTGCAAAGCAGGCTGGTTTTCAATACGGCCGGGTTCGGGAAGATTACGACCTAGCTCTGTTTAGTACCGGATGAACTGGATCCCGTATTCTTTTATAAATATCAAGAGGAGACGGTAGCGAAAATGCTAAAATGGAAAGGAGCCCCCCTTTCAACTTGGGAATTTTAGTTAAATATACAAGTGTTACTAACTAGATTTATCGAAAAAAAAATTGTCCATTAAGAACAACTCAGTCAAAAGATATTTCAAAAAAATCTTTAAAATCTCTATATTGACAATCCTGCACTAACTAAAGTTTCTGTTTGATCCAATGGTTGACTGGTAGAGAATGCCTTAAGGCATTAAGTCCGCCATTTGTACAATTTTATGTCGTGCAATAAAGTTTAAATAAATAAATAAATATAAATCAAGGATCCGCTCTCGACTCTTTCCTCCTTCAAAATCAATCGTAACGAAATTTGAGAATCTGAATAACAATGAATTAATCTATGTCGGACCGTTTAGATTTTTTTGGTTAATTGTTACCATGCAATCTTGAGTATCACACCTTTTTTTGCGCCACAATGAAAAATGCCGTTTTTGGAAATTTTTGATTGGCTCTAGAGTCTTTAAAAAGCAGAATATCAAAAAAATCAAAACGGTATCTTCAAAAACCAGGGAGGAAATAGTCGAGAGCGTTTGTATGGAGAATTGACCCCTACCGTATCGTCTTAATAAGATACAGCGGGGCAATTTCGACTGGGGGACAAATGCAACTGATTAATTTTTTCCATGTTTTACAATGTTTTCACATTATTAATTAGTGTGCCCACTGGTTATATAAGGCACACGTGTTCAGTGGATACATGTGGAACTCAATAGTGTAATGGAGAAAATGGATCAGTTACAAATGCCCCCCACTCGAGATTAGTTTCAAAAATAACTTCTATCTTTTTAAGCTGTATTTAGTTTTCCTATGTGCTTTGTTTCGTTAAAGTGTGTATCTTTGACAGTAGTATAAAACTCTTTAAAACCTGTAAAAGGCGAAAATTGTTTGTGAACTGAAAAGTGCATCTTTCAAACCCAGTTCTCAAAAGCAATATCACTCTTATTCACATTAAAATCCTACCGAAACTATCCACTTAAGTTAAAATGTAAAGTTCGTAATGAACCAGCGCTTTGGTCGGCTACTTCATTGTGGTGTAGGCTTGTGCCGTTTCGTTCGTTGATCGGAGCGCTCCGATCTCGTTCAATCGCTCCCACGAACTAGTTCGCTCTTTTAGGTCTTTTGCTCATTTAGTTCAGACAGACCAGTGACCACTGCGGTCGGAAAGATCAGAACGAATGGGACCAAATAGTGTCAAAATGATATGAATAGTCAACAGATAGTAATATTCCGGGCCGAAAGGTTGTAAATAACCAAAGTTTAATATGAAAACTTGACTTTTTTTTGTTGCTCTGCTAAGTAGCTCTCGCTCTCGGTCGGCGCAGTCACACACTCGTTCTTGATCCAAACCGCTCGCGTTCGCCGATCCTATACTGAACTAAATGAGCAAAGACCGATTCTCAGAGCACGGAAAGATTCAGTTCATTTCGGTCATTGATGGGATTTTATTCCTAACAGTTCATAGTTCGTGAACGACACAAGCCTATTGTGGTGTAGCCTGACTGCACAAAATCCGGCGTTCCTGTGAAAATTCAAACACCACTGAAAAGTGGTCGGTAGATTGAAAGTTTATTCAGAAAATTATAGCGCAGAGCTGGATCGTTGTATATAGGTACGGTACTAAAATATGGTGAAGGTTCTTTCTAGGTCAATTACGATTAATTTCTCTAAGAAACTATTGTCTTAACTTTTACTGTTATCGAGTTATTCAAGAAATAAATTTTATGACTCAATTAGTGTAATACGGCTTTTATAACTTCTTGGTATTATTTATGTATTATTACATTTTTGTTTGTGCCGTCAGATACTTAACACTAACTTTAATGTTACTCTTAAGGGTGCACATTTATGAATTTCAAACCAAAAACTTGTAAAAATCTGATATATATATATATATTTTTTATTTTTTTTTATGTACAACAACGATACAACTACAATAACATTATAGTTACCTAATACGATAGTGTAGCAATCTTGACCTAATTATATTTTACAATTATCCTAATTAGCATAACACAATTCAAACAATACATAAGTTTCTAAAATAAGTTTCTAATAGGGTGGCAACGCGCTTGTGACACTGTTTGAGTTGCAGGCGTCTATAGGTTACGGTGACCGCTTTACATCAGGCGGGCCGTATGCTTGTTTGCCACCGACGTAGTATAAAAAAAAATACATACAAATGTTTTTTAAAGAATTTTGGAATAGAATCGTTAAACGGGTATTTCCAGGCACAGTTCCATTGTTGTGTTTCTTTCTATACTGTACAATACAGTAAAGAGCTGGTCTTAATAGACATTTAGCATTAAGATTTAGCATTAAGACTCTTAATGCTACTATATAAGTATAAGCCAAGACATATGTAACTTTGTATAGACAGATAAAGTCTAAGAAAAAAATTTACCTCAAAACCATACACAAAAAGGTACGGTGACCTAAATGGCGATACACCTTTGGGGAACGCTCGGCTAGATGGCGCTAATATTAATATTTGACATTTTAACACATATCAAGCTAAGAATGTGGGCCAAATTGTCAAAACTGAGGTTCAAAAGTTTTAAGCTTGTGTCGAGAGATGGCAGTCTATGCACTGTGATTACACATTTTAATTTGACAGTGACTCTCTATAATACTCGATCCTCTTTGGTATAAGTAAGTTTTAAGAATATCTGAAATCCTGATATTTTGAAATTGCAAATATCAATAAAACAAAATGTTATGTTACTGTGTATTTCAATACTTTTAATTAAAGCCTTTGACAGCGGTTTAGACTGACTTCAATACAAATGTATTTTTTATTCATTTCAACTGATTCAATTCAGATATAAAGCCATAAAATGTTCGCTATTTTTCATGTCAGTCGGTCCTAACCTTGGTATTTGATGATAAGACGTCGCCGTTAGTGACGAAAACAAAACTATGGAAACAGATTATATCGCGTATAATGAATTTACAAATTTAATAATTTTATTGTTAGTGTATCTCACAAAAAAGATACAATACAATACAAACCCTCTTTATTGAGCAACATCAAAATTTACAACAAAATACGCGTCGTCAAAAGATGAAAATGAAATAAAGAAAGATGTAAATTAAAAGCGATCTTTCTCACAAAAGCTTCAATTACTATTAATAGATGATTCAATGAATTCCAAACTACACAGTACAAATTAAATATTTAACACAAATATTTATTGGTCCTCATCTCTCATCATGGAAGATAACAGATTGCATGTAGCGGAGATGAGAATGTTAAGATGGATGTGTGGCGTGACAAGATTGGATAAAATAAAGAATGAGTTTATAAGAGGATGCCTGCTTTCAAAAGTAAGAGCGAATCGTTTAGCGATGGGCATGTGATGCGAAGGAATGAAAGTCATGTGATAAGAAAGGTACTGCGAATGAATGTGGAAGGAATAAACGGGAAAGGAAAACCAAAGAAAAGGTGGACGGACTCAGGAAGTCAGGACCATTGGATTGTGTGAAAGATGATATGAAACGTAAATAAGTGGATAATATGATGACGGGACGATAGAGAGGTATAGAAGGACATGCTGCGCCGACCCCAAATAAATGGGATAAGGGCAAGCGAATGATGATGTGGTTCTCTTCTCACAATACTACAAAGCAATTAAAAAATATAAGGGTTCCTAGTTGACTACGGAACCCTAAAAACCGGCCAAGAGCGTGTCGGGCCACGCTCAGTGTAGGGTTCCGTAGTTAACCGTATTTTTCTCAAAAACTACTGAACCTATCCAGTTCAAAACTATTTTCCTAGAAAGTCTTTCTACTTTTGTGATTTTTTTTTTCATATTTTTTAAACATATGGTTCAAAAGTTGGAGGGGGTGGGGGCACTTTTTTTCCGAAAATATTAATATTATCAAAAAACGATTTTAGTAAACCCTTATTCATTTTTAAATACCTATCCAACAATATATCACACGTTGGGGTTGGAATGAAAAAAACAATCAGTCCCCACTTCACATGTAGGGGGGATACCCTAACAAAACATTTTTTTTTTCACTTTTTATTTTACCACTTTGTCGGCGTGATTGATATACATATTGGTACCAAATTTCAGCTTTCTAGTGCTAACGGTTACTGAGATTATCCGCGGACGGACGGACGGACGGACGGACAGACAGACAGACAGACAGACATGGCGAAACTATAAGGGTTCCTAGTTGACTACGGAACCCTAAAAAGCGAATACGTGGGACACTGATTTAAACTTTCACGATTATTACACATCATTATTTTTAAAATCGGGACTTAATCGCGTATAACTACATATTAAACTGACCTCCAACGTTTCAAGGACGGCGTTGTCCCCGTGGTCTCGGAGAAGACTGGCTTGAAATGACATCAACACCTTCTGACAGCCGCGCGAGTTTTTCGAACTACCCGCACTTGGTTTTGATTATCAACTTGAACTGTTTGCGCACTAGGGATGTTACTCTGTCGACATACAACACTGACGATATTTGATTTAACGACTGTCGATATTATTTTCGGCTTACACTTATTAATGACAGGATTCCATGTGGATGAGATCCTAAAACCTTCGTCCCGATTGAAATTGCGATGTTTTTTGATTTCAATGGCTTCACGCACTTTTCTACTGTAGAAATGGCGTTCCGTGGAAAGGACTTTAGGGTCATGTAGTTCGATCCAGTGGTTTGGCCCTGACTCTAACAAATGTTCAGCCACGGCAGACTTGTTGACCTGACGATTTTTCACAGCCGCGATGTGCTCCTTTACCCTTTCTTCTATGGTGCGCTTAGTTTCTCCAATGTAGGAGCTACCACAACTGCAATCAATTTTATAAACGCCAGGTGATTGAAACGGTATAACGTCCTTAGGTGATCTTAGGCTTCCTGCAACTTTGGATAATGGCGTGTACACCGTCTTTATAGAGTACTTTCCAAGTACTTTACCAACCTTATCCGTCACACCTTTAACATACGGCAGAAATGCCGGTTGTCTGGACACCTCAGGACGTTTCCCCCTTGCCTTCCGTCTAGGTTGCCACTTTTTAGGGTTCCGTAGTCAACTAGGAACCCTTATAGTTTCGCCATGTCTGTCTGTCCGTCCGTCCGTCCGTCCGTCCGTCCGTCCGTCCGTCCGCGGATAATCTCAGTAACCGTTTGCACTAGAAAGCTGAAATTTGGTACCAATATGTATATCAATCACGCCAACAAAGTGCAAAAATAAAAAGTGGAAAAAAATGTTTCGTTAGGGTACCCCCCCTACATGTAAAGTGGGGGCTGATTTTTTTTTTCATTCCAACCCCAACGTGTGATATATCGTTGGATAGGTATTAAAAAATGAATAAGGGTTTACTAATATCGTTTTTTGATAATATTAATAGTTTCGGAAATAATCGCTCCTAAAGGAAAAAAAAGTGCGTCCCCCCCCCTCTAACTTTTGAACCATATGTTTAAAAAATATGAAAAAAAATCACAAAAGTAGAACTTTATGAATACTTTCTAGGAAAATTGTTTTGAACTTGATAGGTTCAGTAGTTTTTGAGAAAAATACGGAAAACTACGGAACCCTACACTGAGCGTGGCCCGACACGCTCTTGGCCGGTTTTATTCTTGTACCCGTTCCTTCTAAGCACCTCCTGAATATGTGACAACTCATCCTTCAAATATTCAGGGTCATACAGATCATACGCTCTATTCACCAGCGATGAGACAACTGACTGCAGGTGGCGCGGGTGGTGGTGAGAAAGGGCATTCAAATACCTGTCAGTGTGCGTAGGCTTTCTGTAAACAGTGTGAGTTAGGGTTCCGTCCATTCGACCAATCACTTTCACGTCTAAGAATGGCAAACTGCAAAAAACAACGCAATTTCAATCGGGACGAAGGTTTTAGGATCTCATCCACATGGAATCCTGTCATTAATAAGTGTAAGCCGAAAATAATATCGACAGTCGTTAAATCAAATATCGTCAGTGTTGTATGTCGACAGAGTAACATCCCTAGTGCGCAAACAGTTCAAGTTGATAATCAAAACCAAGTGCGGGTAGTTCGAAAAACTCGCGCGGCTGTCAGAAGGTGTTGATGTCATTTCAAGCCAGTCTTCTCCGAGACCACGGGGACAACGCCGTCCTTGAAACGTTGGAGGTCAGTTTAATATGTAGTTATACGCGATTAAGTCCCGATTTTAAAAATAATGACGAATACGTTTCCGTGTTCAGCGAGATTCTTCTTCGCAGGCCTCAAACAACAAAGGCTCGTGATGCACGGCAATAAAAGTAAAATAAAAGTTTTCAGACTGCTCCAAAGAGGAGAGAATAAACAACTTTACTTCCTATTTGGTGAACAAATGGCGTCATTTTGCTATTTCACACCGAGATACTGCAGCTCCTGCTGGCAGTTCTACACCGTATTTCACTGGATATAAATGCGATATTTGAGCGACGTTAGTCCGTACGTTTATGTCGGATTGCGTTTGGTTTGGAGTTGTAATGGTTGTAGCAGTAGGGCAGCGTTTTGGTTTCGGTTTACACATTCTATGCTCTCTCTTTGGTTTCTAAAATGTATGAAAACATTTTGTTGCAGCGTAATTTAACGTAGGTATCTGATGGCAAGTCTTGAAACCGTTTAAGTATTAACATTTTCTCAAACATGCAATGAAATATTGTCTTTAAATTCTTTAAAATGGACTTGCAAGAATCGCTTTTTGGGCGCAACAACTCGAGAGGCCTGGAAAGGTATTTCACACTAGTTTTCAGGCCTTGCAAATCTGGCTGGTTTGACAAAAAGCTGGTTTTGTTTTTAAAAGTAGGTGTTCACGTTCTCAGACTAAAATTTCGGGAGCAAAGGCAAATAACGGATTAATCATTTAACCTAACTTCCGTGGCCGCAAGTTCGAAAGGATGAATAACTACATAGTGGCTGCTTAGTGATAGTTAAACCGGATTATGCGACGTTCTTGCCAATGTCACTTCTTCCTGTTCGCAATTCTGGACAATCTGAATTCTACGCTATTAGTATTTCACCTCATTCGCTATTGTGCACAATTATTACTTGTGGACAGTGGCGATTCTTCCTGTTCGCAATTCTGCACATTCTGAATTGCACACAGTAGTTTTTGACCTCATGCGCTATTATGTGCAGTCGTTATTTGTGTACAATACCGATTCTTCCTGTTCGCAATTCTGCACAATCTAAGTTCCACACAATAGGTATTTCGCCTCATTCGCTACTGTGCACAGCCATTATTTGTGTACAGAATAGTTTCTTCCTATTCTCAATTCTACGCAATCCGAATTCGACGCAATAGGTATTTCACCTCATTCGTTATTGTGCACAGTCATTATTTGTATACAGTATAGTTTCTTCCTATTCGCAATTCTACACAATTCGAATTCCACACAATAGGTATTTCGCCTCATGCGCTATTGTGCACAGTCATTATTTGTGTACAGTATACTTTCTTCCTATTCGCAATTCTACGCAATCTGAATTCAACCCAATAGTATTTCAACTCATTCGATTTTATGCACAGTCATAACTTGTGTACAATCTTGTTTTGCATTATCTCAGCTTCCTCAATCCCCGCAAATACGCACATATAGAAACGCAGAAAGTGCCTTCCGCGGCGCACTAGAGTAGGCAAAGCTCCAAATAGCATTATTAATATTAACTACCATTATACACATTCAGCAAAAATAACATTTAGGTGTCAGATGGCGTTGTTACAGGCACTGTATTCAATTTTGACACCCAATTTCAATATAAATTAAATCTAACTAGTCACCATATCAATATCTTGTAAACAAAATGTTAAAATCGAACCTTTGCTGACTATAGGTATAGGCCAATATTTACTAAATAATTACTACTACTATTTACTAAGTATTTTTCGGGAAACGTTCGTATTTGTCATGCTATAATAGTTCACATTGTGACATTTCATGAAGTAGAACTGCTGATTATAACGAAACACCTCCGCGACCTATAGCTCATGTTAGGAGATTTCTGCGTTTCTATGTGTACGTGTTTGCGGGGACTGACGAAGCTAAGATTGTGCAGAACGAGATTGTACACAAGTGTAATGACTGTGCATAAAATCGAATGAGGTGAAATACTATTGAGTCGAATTCAGATTGTGTAGAATTGCGAATAGGAAGAAAGTATACTGTACACAAATAATGACTGTGCACAATAGCGCATGAGGCGAAATAGGTACCTATTGTGTGGAATTCGAATTGTGTAGAATTGCGAATAGGAAGAAACTATACTGTATACAAATAATGACTGTGCACAATAACGAATGAGGTGAAATACCTATTGCGTCAAAGTCGGATAGCGTAGAATTGAGAATAGGAAGAAACTATTCTGTACACAAATAATGGCTGTGCACAGTAGCGAATGAGGCGAAATACCTATTGTGTGGAACTTAGATTGTGCAGAATTGCGAACAGGAAGAATCGCTATTGTACACAAATAATGACTGCACATAATAGCGCATGAGGTCAAAAACTACTGTGTGCCATTCAGAATGTGCAGAATTGCGAACAGGAAGAATCGCCACTGTCCACAAGTAATAACTGTGCACAATAGCGAATGAGGTGAAATACTAATTGCGTAGAATTCAGATTGTCCAGAATTACGAACAGGAAGAAGTGACATTGGCAAGAACGTCGCATAATCCGTTAAACCAGGGGCGGCTCACTCCGCGATTCTATCGCCGCGCTACAAGTACATGCTGGCGGCCGCGAGTTCGCGGCCTAATTAGGGGTTGCGCGCGTTCTCACGGAACGCACGTTCGCATTTTCTATCGTTACTTTACGTCGTGAGTATTTTTCAAGGTTCATATGCGATGTCCGCCTGTGGAATGGCTAATAAAGCTCAGTTAAATAGACATCATGAATTAAAAAAAACCATAGGACATTCTTACACAGATCTACCTATTGATTAACACACGAAAAAGTTCAAAAAGGTTTGTGTTAAGGAACTTAAACGAAAATATATAAATACTGTATATACACGAAGTACTCAAGACTTGATTATAATAGTAGGTATAACATTTAACATTTAATCTCAGTATTAATTCGTTTTAATCCATAGACAACCCTATCGTCAGTCGCTGCGCACGTGCGGCTCGTTTCTCTGTAGGCATTTAAAAAGGCGGCATTTCGTGAACATCAAAGCAATGGGCCTTCTGTACTTGTACTATTATATATTCTGTGGTTAAACACAAGAAATAAACAACTTCAGCACAAGTTCTCATGTAAGTAACCCCGTATTACAACTTACAACGAGGAGCTCGGTCGCAAGCCTTTTAGCCTCATAATGGACTAGTATTCAGTGAAACTTACACGTGCTACACAGCTCCTAGTTGCGGCAAACTTTGCGAAATGTCCAACAATTAATTCATTTTGAGTTTGACTTATAATATGCCTACATGCATAAACAGACGCCCTGTTTTCTTAAACAGGTAGGCAAAGCACAGGAAACTGCTCAGGTTTCATTGCTTCTCTTGGCTTTAGTAAAAATGTGTGCCGCCAAATCTTGGGACCAGTAAATTTGTCAAGGCCAGGCTCCCATGAGTCGAGGCGAAATTCCGGAATAACAGAACGAGGATGATGATTGTTAACCCCCGACGCAAAAATGACGGGGTGTTACAAGTTTGACGTATCTGTCTGTGTCTGTATGTGACATCGTAATCGTAGCTCCCGAACGGATGAACCGATTTAGATTTGGCGTTTATTGTTTGAAAGATGAATTAGTCGGGACTCGGGAGTGTTCTTAGCCATGTTTAATGGAAATCGGTCAACGCGTCGGGGTATTTTTCAATATTTGAATTTTGTATTGTGGTTATATCTACTTCTTCAAGTAGCTGAAGTGTTTAATGTTCCTTCCTTCGCCTGACATTTGTTCGTCCGTCTCTAACTCAGTATATCTCACCCCAAAACTCAAATTGGATTAAGGAAGTGTACTTGCTTCCATTTGTCACTCAAGAATGCGGTTTGAAAGGCCATTGTTGTCGAGACATTAAAATCAACGGATAATGTAGCCCATTTATTGTTTTAGTTGTACCTTTGTTCAGACATTCATAGTGTTAAGTATCCGGGGAAGGAAACATTAATGTTTTGTTCTTGTAAGAATAGTTTTCGAGTATGAGTTGTTTATGTAGGGTTTGTCTTTGTTGGAGTTTTTGTCCTGGAACCCCTAAACTATCCCTATACTAAGAAAGGTGGGAACAATTCAAATCAAGAAAAATTATACATAAACCCACGACTGCACTCCCAGAAGGGGTAGGAAAAGCAGGACTCGGAACCAGTGTTAACTTAAGAACCGCGGGCCATAGGTATTAGGCGCCAATTTATGTCATTTTCCGTGACTTTTACGCCATCGAATAACCGTTATTCAATAACGTATGTATTCAAACACGTTAATAGCTTTACGCCGTAGCGTGCGCCGACGACGGTCGCGCGACGGCGATGCGACGCGACGCGGCGCGACGAAATCAAACCTTCGATCTCTATTAGAAGTGTCTTAAGTAGGCGTCGTCGATGAACTATCGATGATAGGCGACGCGATGCGACGCGACGGCGACGGTCGCGCGACCGTCGCCCACGCAAGCCACAGCGTTAATCCGTTTTCACAGTATCCGATCCGATATCGGATGTCGGAAGGATTTCAATGGAAAACATCCAAGATGGCGCATGTAATGTATGGAATGGGGGTCCTACATCCGATATCGGATCGGATAATAAATAAACGCACTTACAGGGTAATAAATATTCCGCCACCACCCTGCTCGATTGTTCATAATTGGCATTTAACAGCTCAATATGTCGAAATTAATTCGGTTTTTGCTGTTCGCGGTTTTTACTGATAGACTGTAGTCATTAAGCACATTTCATTACTCTGACAGATGCACGTGAACAGATTTAATTTTTATTAAACGGTTTTATTTAACTTGACATGTTTGTTATATATAGTCAACGAAGAAGTGACCCACTTTCCTAATTCCATTTAAGCTTACGGGTACTCCGTGTTAAAACAAGGCAAACTTACTTTGGGGTTTTTAGAAATGTTTCGCTGAGTATTAGTTACCCGCGAAAAAAAAGCACAGTCAACGGTCTAAGCGCACGGCAGTGTGCAGGCCAAGTTCCAGCAACAGTCCGCGCGCATGCCGTGCACTATTTATACGAACCGTTTCGACCCACTTTTGACCCCCCTGTATAATAGAGGTATAACTAACCAACCAATAACCAACCCACACCAAATTAAATTAACCAACTCTGACTGTGGGGCTAATCCACAAGCTTAAAGTCGCTCAACGTGCTATCGAAAGAGCTATGCTTGGAGTCTCTCTGAAGGACAAAATTCGGAATGAAGTGATCCGCCAGAGAACCAAGGTAACCGATATAGCTCTGAAAGTTAGTAGGTTGAAGTAGCAATGGGCTGACCACATATGTCGCAGAACCGATAACCGTTGGAGCAAGCGTGTTCTGGAGTGGAGACCGCGTCTTGGTAAACGTAGTGTGGGACACCCTCTGGCTAGATGGCGGGATGATTTGCATAGGGGGGCTGGCGGAAACTGGATGCATAAAGCAGCAGACCTCTGTGGCGTACCTTGGGGGAGGCCTATGTCCAGCAGTGGACTGCAGCGGGCTGATGATGATGATGATGATGAACCAACCATATCTCTACCTAACCGATTTTGACAAAAATCTTAGTACCTATATTTGACCAACTTCTCGAAATCCAATTGAGCTGAAACTTTGCATATTGATGTAAATTGGATGACAATGCTCTATTGTGAGGACTGTGACGTCTTTGCCTTTGGCTAGTCTGTGGTCAAGAGTAAGCCCATTTATAATTAAAAAAAAAAAAAAAAACTTCAAGGTCTGATGATGCCGACGGCGACGGGAGATAACCATAAGTAGGTACTTTGTGATACAGTAACTCAAATTAACCCATATCTCATAGTCGACTTCTATACCTCGGGAGGAAAAGCAGCAGTTTATCCAAGTATTGATTAATAATATGCCTATAAATCTTTAATAGCACTATATTATTGAAATCCAGTTAATACTAAATCAAAACAGGCCCAATCGGCTTAGGGCTAAATAGATAATTAATCATGCAGTATTACATATAAACGGCTAAATTAATTATAGAATCCGTAGGTATTCTATTAATTCAATATTGCTTTAGACAGATTCTTTGTTATTGTAACACTGATGTTTCCTACATATAGTAAGAAGTGCTTTTTTAATTCCGATACATTCGTCACAAAGTTAGAAGTTGCCGTTGCCATATTTAACGTGGAAATAAATTAATCATTCAAGACCTAGTATATCTTACGGTTACTAATTAGTAAATGACATTTCATGCTGGTCCATTTATGTAGTACCTATGCTCGACAAATAAAGCAATAAGTTCAACTAAAGTACCCGTTAAGATAAGTAAAAATTTTTGAAAAAACCCCCGACCGCGACATAGTGGACCGATTTTCATGAAACATGGCTAAGAACACTTTAGCTTTCAAACAAAAAAGAATAAATCTAAATCGGTTCATCCGTTCGGGAGCTACGATGCCACAGACAGACACACACACAGACAGACAGACACGTCAAACTTATAACACCCCGTCATTTTTGCATCGGGGGTTAATAAAATAAGTAGGTGGTAAAACTGATATAGCTTAGAACAAAAAGAAAGCGAAAAGAAATGAGCTTAAGATTTTTTTCGACTTAACAAACTGCAAATTAAAATAATTTAATCCTAAAGTCTCTCAGCTTTTTAATTAAAATTATATCTTTGCAGCAACAGTATTTTAGCAGACGGCTTTAAAGAAACCAGGGTAGCAGGAGTGGCTTTACTTTAAAGTAGTTAAAACTATGGAAACTGATTATATCGCGTACTTATAATGAATTTACAATTCATCGCGAAATTTCGAACACTTTACAACGTTCGTGGTGGTATACCTAATCCGTTTCCATGGTTTCATTTCATGAGTAACTATATCGCGGTAACCGAAGATAATATTTTAAAATAGTTGTTAAAAAAAGGATTGAATGTTGGAAAATATGTGAGTTGTTTGACTACCCCTTTCCTCCCGTGGGTGTCGTAAAGTCGACTGTAGTAGGATTTGGTTAAATTGTGGTGTTGGCCATTCACTAATATCCTGCCACTGTATATATTACAATAGTTTCCTATATTTAAAATAAAATATTTTATGCAGTGCACGAAATAATGCACCACATAATTAAAAGAAAAACATGGACAGTGGTTACGTTTAAATATAATTTCTATTTAATAAGTCAAAGAGAAAGATATAAAGTAAATGAATTGACCGTGACGTCACTCCTCAGTATTTCATAGTAATTCCATATTAGCAAATCGTTTTGACAGTCCTTAAAAAGGAGCTGATTTGACTAGTAGGAAACTAGCCTATTCTGCCGTGTCATGACTAATTTGATGTAACTACAGATACAACAATTAGATGTAACTACAGATACATCAATAAGATGTATCTGTAGATACATCAAACAAGCCTATATCGTATTTTTTGGTCACATTTTTACCCATGTAGAAAAAAATTAAAATCCTTTTAGTTTTAAGAAAATGAAAATGTCAATTTGATGTATCCAAAATTTCCCTGTTCATGTTCTGTTCATGACTATTTTTGCTGTATCCTCATAGTAATATAGTTGAAAACTCTACTGCAGCAAAACGAACCCGCATTATATCCTCAGATTTGTTACGTTTTTCAAAATGTATGGAAAAAGTTTCTGTAACTACAGTTACAATAGTTTATCATTTTGTACTAAACGGTTTGTAGTAAACAGTAAAGTTGTCATGACTAACTGCTGTAACCAATATAAATCAGTGGATATGTACTTACTAAATAATAAAACGGTAAAAAAAACATACGGGCTCTTAAAACTCTATATTCGCCAACATTTTTGTATTAAAATATTTTATATTTATGAATAAGGTTATAATTAGAGATGGGCTGAATACGGACTTTGCCGAATACGAATATTCGGCCGAACATTCGGTTCAGCTGTTACCGAACCGAACATTCGGCCGAATATTCGGTTCCGCCATATTTTAAATCCTTATAGTTTAAAACTTTTCAATGATTGGTTAGTACCTAATGAGTACTAAGGCTCTTAATGTTCCTATAATTTGGTGCGTAACAAAATTTTGGTTTTTGTATGTTAAGCTACGTTATTTTACTTTTTTACATAATTAATTAATTATTTTAGGTATATATATTTTAACGCATATTTAGGTTACGGTGATTGCTTTACATCAGGCGGGCCGTATGCTTGTTTGCCACCGACGTAGCATAAAAAAAATATTTGAAAAAAAATCTCTGGTGGTTCCTTAGAATCCTAAATAGGATGTCATTATCCGATGAATTACAAAACAACTTACGCTATTTATTTACTTTGTTTATTCGGTAAATATTCGCCAATATAACCGAACTATTCGGCCGAATACGAACATTGAAAAACTTGCCGAATATGCCGAATACCGAATATTTACCGAATATTGGGCCCATCTCTAGTTATAATTATAATTGTGTTTTCTCTCAACCCCTTACTTGCTAAGAGTGACACTGACATCACTTAATCGGTTTCATGTGCCCTCTCCTTTTTTGGGAATTCAGGCGTAAGTTCATGTGTGTACTAAAATTCCCGCGGCTTCGCTCGCATTAAATTCGAAAATTGCGGAATTCTCCGTGCAAAAGTCTACCCCCCATTTGAAGAGACAAAAAATAGCCACTCCTTTCAACTATACCTTTACTGTGAAAGACGGACAAATAAACAGACACACACACTTTCTTATTTATAATATTAAATAATAAATAATAATATGGATGTATTATTATAACATATTATGTCGCATGTACCTAATAGGTACAGTCAACCAATTAGAACTGTAGAACTATGTCATAGTCACGTTATAAATCAGATTGTAAGAAATCTCTTACTGCTTGTCATTTTGACATGGTTGTAGAGTGGCCTAGGGTTCCAATTGGTTGACTGTACCTAACCCAAGTAAAAAGGATCAAACGGAACCCCAAACATACCTACATTCTCTGTGCACTTTTTTACTGAAGAAATAAAACCCGAATTCTTTTTTGCAAGCATTCCTATGCTACAAACATCCACATTTACGTTATGGGGCGTTTCCCTTCTTAAAATATTTGGAACTGGGGAAAGCTTATCATATTTTCACAATACGTCATACCTACCTTTGCCAGCCGGTTTTGTCTTCATCATTTTGTTACGATAACTGTGATAAAGTATATAAAATAAATAATATAAATCAATATTGGGGCCGCCTTACACAGATCAACTTAGCCCCAAACTAAGCAAAGCTTGTACTATGGGTGCTAAGCGACGATATACATACTTAAATAGATAAATACATACATATACATAGAAAACATCCATGACTCAGGAACAAATATCTGTGCTCATCACAATTTATCAGATTTTTAACGCAAATAAACCTTGCAACCTCAGGTAACATACTTAAGTATTTTTTTATCAAATAAGCCCCTTCGTTCGATTTGGGTTGTCGATAAACGTATTACATGATACGGTCGTACAGTCGACCAAAAATGTGGTTTACCAACCTACGGTAGAACTTCGTTTGAACGTCATGAGACAACAAAGTCGATTTGCGCTTGCAATAATATTATGTCAGTGACAATTGCTCTGTCTGTATATGATATTTACGTCATGCCATGTGTCAAGTCAACCTTAGCGATCGTTAGAGCTCACAGAAACTTTTGTCAAAACTGGTAGACCACTTTCTTGGCCCACTGTACGTCGTACAAACCGGCGTGGTTTGTGGTCCGAAACCCCCCAAGACAAATATTCCCCTTATTTATCTTGGGTGTACTCGTGTGCGAGTTGTTTACGATGGTAGGTCTGTTTTATAACTGTGACACGAGTTTTCAAGAAGAAGTACTTAAGAATCTGGAACGCTGAAGTTGGGGCTATTAGTAATGTTTTAACATACAGTTTATTTTGCCGTTCCAAAAATCCTCTTAAAGAAGATAGTCGATAATTATACCATCGTTTGACCATCGCATAACGGTTTTCAGATTAAATAATAATTATGTATTTTATTACGAAAAACGATATATTTTCGATTTAAAGGGCGAGTAATCGATGGAATATGGACCGGGCACTACTACAAACGTATCCCTACATTATAATTATACGCATACACACAAACAATCGTCTGACAACTGCACAGAGAAATTTGCATTGTGAATTTAACAAGTTCGACTTGTTGCGGTTTATCCGTTTGAATCAGCCAAACGTATGTTTAAAACAATATGTGTCAGGTTGTTTTTATAAAATTAACTTGTTGATTCAAATATATTGCCGATTCAAATGACAAGTAGCTTGTTGTTTGAACCAAAGAGCACGTAGGCGCTATTTTAACCAAAAAACTTGTTGAACGATCATGAAAACTGGTTGTATTTTCTCTCAGTGTGGCGGGGGGTCCGACATGCCCAAAATGGTCGGAGCCACCTTCCGATATCGGCAGTTCGATGTCGCCTCGGACAAAAATAAAATTTTTGAAAAAACCCCCGACCGCCACATAGTAGACCGATTTTCATGAAACATGGCTAAGAACACTCCCGACTAACATAGCTTTCGAACTAAAAAAACTAAATCGAAATCGGTTCATCCGTTCGGGAGCTACGATGACACAGACAGACACACATAACAGACAGACAGACAAACAGATAGACACGTCAAACTTATAACACCCCGTCGTTTTTGTGTCAGGGGTTAAAAACTGTTGCAGAACAGCGCCATCGGCATTAAGTCCGCAATATTTGCGTTTTATATCGTTTATCAGTAATAATGATCAATTACACACATATATGAAGACATAAAAACGTAAAAGTCTTAAATTTCACATCCTTCCTACATCCGATATCGGATCGGATCATGTGAAAACGGCCTTATTCAACGATACTATCTACAAGTGGCAAAGTATTTTTTGAACGAATACCGAACGAAAAAACTATTCAAAAGTAAAAAAGTATACCAATTTTGAAATTTATGATGCATAATTGCAGCAGACGATATTAAAGTATGTTTGAAAAACATTTTTTTTTTCATTATTTACGACAGTGGACACATGCAAACGCTTTAATCGTTGTCAGGGTTCTGCAAAACCTGTATTGGCGAAACTTGGTATAATATACCCAATTACCCACCTTTACTGCACAGTCGCTTATGCGACGTAATTACACAGTCAATAACTACAATCAATCAATCAATCAAAATGATTGAATTTTAAGGAAACATTAAAGGAGGTCAAAAAAGATGAGTGGCGTGGGTAACAGTTTGAGGCGAAGCCGAAAATTGTTATTAAGACGCCATCGCCACGAGTATGTTTTGACTCAGTTTAAACACCGTTGCATACAATACTTTTTCTACGACCATGCACTTACTTTTGAATAGTTTTCTAGAATAACTTTCGTGAAATTCGCACTGGTTCCTATAAGTATTTTGACTTGTCCTCTGCAATGTTTCTGCACTCACCCTGTCGCTCGCACTCCCCCGCGCCGCCGCCCGCCCCCGAAGAGCGATAGAGGTAGCTACGATTATTATATTATCGTAATAGTTTGTGAATTTAGCTACGTCCTCTGATACGCTTCATAGGGTTTCCGACGACTCAAAGGACAATAGACGGCACAAATTAGTTCCGTAGGTCCTTGCGTCGCCAGCACACCGCACCCTCGTTGAGCTCAGCACGGGTAGCATGGTCGCGCGATAGACGATAAAATATCAGGCCATCCCTATCGCACTATTAGTAAGTGCGATAGGAACGGCCAGATGTTTTATCATTTATCGCGCGACCATAATTGCCTGCTAGGTAGCCTTACTGACCGATAGGAACACAACACTGCATGCACTGAGAGAAAATACAACCAGTCTTCATGTTCGTTCAACAAGTTTTTTGGTTAAAATAGCGCCTAGGTGCTCTTTGGTTCAAACAACAAGCTACTTGTCATTTGAATCGGCAATATATTTGAATCAACAAGTCGATTTTATAAAAACAACCTGACACATATTGTTTTAAATATACGTTTGGCTGATTCAAACGGATAAACTGCAACAAGTCGAACTTGTTAAATTCACAATGCAAATTTCTCTCAGTGTGTGAGAAAGGTGTGTGATATTTACTTGCGTTTTTTTGTAAGGCGGAGGTACTTCCCAGTTGGGCTCTGCTCTAGATCCGCTTTCCTGAGCGTCGAGTTTAGCTAATGAGTAAGATTTCGACGCTTCGGAGGAGTGGCGCTATATTGCGAAAACGATACTTCAGGAGAACCCTGTTAAGTGAACAAGGTTCGTGGCTGCATATTACCGGTTATTGGCGCTCGTAAATTTATATTTACGACTACTAATACTGGGTGTAGTAGGTGGACTGTAGATACCATCTCTCAATTCTGTATGCATTGTACTCAGTGTATTGTTTAGGTATCCTAGTAAGGTCAATACGGATAAGTGTATGATAAGGAGAAATGTTTCTGGCCATCACTTTTGACCGTTTTACTCATTGTCACAGGTGTTTTTTGCGAGTTCATACTTCTGCCATATGCTACTCACGATTAGTTGTAAACGTATGAATTCTCAATTAACACTGATAATTGGTATGAACAAGCCAAATGTGAAGGCCAGACACGATTCTCCTTATGACACACTTACCCGTTTTGACCTTAATACTTTATTTCATTTCCCGCCCCGGCTTCGCACGGGTACTATACCTACATGTAAACCTTCCTCTACAATCACTCTATCTATTAAAAAAAACCGCATCAAAATCCGTTGCGTAGTTTTAAAGATTTAAGCATACATAGGGACATAGGGACAGAAAAAGTGACTTTGTTTTATACTATGTAGTGATTAAGTGTAGGGATGTACCGACTATTAATTTGGCCGACTAGGCCGACTACCGACTAGTCGGCTCTTGGGTGGCCGATTAGTCGGCCGACTAGTCGGCTAGTCGGCCAAAACCTAATTTCCGACTAAATTCACAATATTCACATTATGAATGTCATTTTTGGTCCTTCGAACGCGCTTTTCATGATTTTTTACAAGTTCAAAGGCTCAAGACAATATTTATATACGTTTTCCATTTTTGACAACCGGCTTGGCTTAGTGGGCTTGACAAAAAAATTAATTACGAATAGCTACATAATACAATATAACCATAATTTTCAGCTGGTAATTTAATGGCTGGTAACTTTTTTTCTGTCACTAATGAAGTGCCGACTAATCGGCCCTATTTGCCGACTAGTCGCCGACTAATCACCGACTACAAATGTGGCCGGATAGTAGGCTTTCCCAACTAGTCGGCGACTAGTCGGTACATTCCTAATTAAGTGTCGTTAAGAGGCTCTCTGCGAGAGGGTTTCTGCTTATTAAAAAATAAACAATTAATTTAACAGTGCCAAGCTCCAGGTGTGATAGTCTGTCGGTAGATGTCGCTATATGCCACCCCAAGGTGTGTGTACATAAGGGAAAAGCAGGGTAAGGTTTTCGGCTTCCGTAGCTGGTTAAGAGCAATGCACGGATTGCAGATGCGGGTTCAAATCCCGTCGGAAGCGTACATTTTCATTTTTTTTCCTTTAATGGTTATCTTTACGTAGTTTATTTATTATTCAAGTTAAATGTTTATCCTAGCGAATTACCCACTTTAAACTGATTTTGTTTAGCTTAGTTAAAAAACCTACCTACCTAGATTAAATAATATTACTATAATATAACATATTGTGTTATATTATAGTAACATTGAATCTTAGTTTTTTAGATATAATTGTGAATAAGTTGTTCTGCGATCATCCTGCAATTATTTATAATATGTACCCATAGGTATTATACTGCAATTTTTTCATTAAGCGAAATGTAAATTTCTTTGAGAAATAAAGTTCTTTAAACCTAATAAGTAACTTTTTACTGGTAACCGGTTCCGGTCCCTTACCTGACAGCTCACAGTGGTCTGAAATTGATGTAAAGTTAAAAATTTTACTGTCAGTAACTCGCAGTAATAGATTTAAAGGCTGCTCGATGGACAGCAAATTGACAATTATCTTTTCACCACACCAAATGGTAAAAGCTCTCTTAAGTAATACGAAAATGGATAGCAAAATTGCATTTAATCCACAAGTGTAAATATGTAAAGTTTATATAAATTTTAACTTATTTTAACTTAAGCTGGATGAGATTGTATCTATAAATGATAACTTTGTAGCACAGCCTTAACTCCCTACCCAGACGTGTAGACACACCCTCATACACACGTCTGTGAACGCCTTAACATTCATACACTCACCATTCATCACATTCACTCAACCAATCATTCACACACCTCGCGTGCGCCATATTATTTCAGTCCGAATCCGTTTGCCTTTGAAGAAAGATGTAAGGTCGCGACCTTACAACTACATGTAAGTGTCCTTCTCCTAGTTGTTTTGCGTAAATCACGGGACCTCTTTGACCATCCCCGGTTATACGTGGCGCCCAGCGTTTGGATTCGTGTTGCGAAATAATTATCGGGAATCGCGTATTACAAAATGCCACCCAAAAAAGATATGGCCGCCGCCGATTCAATTTTGGAATCCAGTTCGAAAACAAACATTTTGCCTTCGACGTCAGAGTCAACATTTAATTTAACAATGCCGCAAGAATACCTAACAATATTGTTGCAACAAATGCAACAATCGCATAACGAATTATGCGAGAAGTTAGTGACGGCAACTCAAGCGACATCATCGCATCAACGCGACAGACACTTCGCCGGTTGCAAACTCAGCTTTAGCGGAGCTGAAGATTCGGTAGAAGACGCGTTAGAAGTTTTCCTGGACGGCATACAAACATACAAAGACTGTGCAAACATTTCTGATGAAAATGCACTACGCGGATTGTCATTTTTGTTCACCGGACTCGCTGCAACATGGTGGAATGGCGTACGTAAAAATGTCAAATCATGGGACGAAGCCATTACCGACTTGCAACACGCTTTCGGCAAACGAAAAGCCCCTTTCCTCATACTTCGAGAGATATTTCGCGAAGAACAAGGCGATGAGAAAACAGAGATTTTCATTTGCAAAATTCGTGCATTGATAGCTCAGCTGCCATATTCGCTCGAAGAACAATTTCAAATTGACATGGTCTATGGTTTATTAAACCGTCGGATACGGAAACGAGTACCCCGCGATGACATAAAGTCGTTCAACGATCTATTACGAAAAACTCGATCGGCCGAAGACTCACTAGCCGAAGTGAACGAGAAGAACGGAACGACCTCCGTGAACGCATCGAACGTCAACGCTGTCAATGTCCGAACTGTCAATCGAAATATTGGAAATAACGACCGGCTTTCTGAAAATAAAACAACGTTTGCTGATAATAAACAATTTAAACCGAAATCCAGTGCGCGACAAAACACTACCAGTGAAAATAAAGTGCAGAACAATACGAACCTTGACGCGAAATCCAAACAAAGTCGTTTTTGCAATTATTGTAAGTTATTCGGACATAATAAAGAAAATTGCAAATGGTTACTCGCGAAACGTTCTGACGCGCCAGTTTCTCCTTCGGACAACAGTGACAATACAAAAAGTGAAAAGTTTTCGTGTTACGGATGTGGATCACCCGGCGTGGTTCGCGCCAACTGCCCGCAATGCAAGCAAGATTCGGGAGCTGCAGGAAGCAGCACGAATGCCACATTCTGCGCATTCTCAACCGAAGATCCAAGCGCTGTGACGGAGCCTACACCTGTCGATATGTGCGCGCGCGAGACACACACACACATTAACACACTTTCAGATACATCAACTGATGAACTTCTACGGGAACAAGTCGACAAACCGCGACCTATTCTTCCCATTACCGTCTGCGGACGTGAGGGTCGTGCCGTCGTCGACACAGGTGCGAAGAGGAGTGTTGCAGGTGAAACCTTGTACAAATTAATGAAGAACTGCGGTGAGTCATTTACCTCTTCCACTTTGAATATTAGATATGCCAAAGGGCATTCCGAAATAGAAGATATACTATCTGTAAACACTATTGTCACGTTAAAAGGTAAAGCCATACCTATGAATTTTATAATTTTCCCTGAAGCTACCAACAATGAAACTTTGTTAGGCATGGACTTCATTTTCAAATCAGGATTACAAACTGATTTTGATAACCATACCTGGAGCTTCAATGGTGAACCTGATATCCAGTATGAACTACAGTATGAACGCGAACCTGTAGCCATAGCTACATGTAAACCAACCGAGACATCTCAGGCACTTCGAGATAATGAAGGTACTTCACTCAATAATGAACAACGGGACAGATTGTCTTCACTCCTTACCCATCACCGGGATACATTCAATCTAGGGGAGAGCCAACCACTTATGCTGTCCATCATATTGAGTTGATTAACAAAAATGTAAAACCTATCTCTGTACCACCTTACAGATTACCAGAGCCTAAGAAGGAGGCCCTGCGAGTGGAACTTGAGAAGATGCTGAAGGATGACGTCATCGAGGAGTGTGAGTCTCCATGGTCCGCTCCCGTGGTTTTAGTACCCAAGCGTGATAACACTATCAGAGTCTGCATCGACTATAGGAAACTGAACCAAGTCACCAAGCCTGATAGATACCCACTTCCGAGAGTGGATGACATACTACATAGTACTGGTAAATTCAAATACATATCAACCTTAGACTTACGAGCCGGTTACTGGCAGGTACCAGTCGCAATGGAAGACCGTGATATAACCTCTTTTGTGACACCACTAGGAATGTACCGCTTTAAGCGTATGCCTATGGGATTAAGAAACTCTGGAGCTACATTCCAAAGACTGATGGATAGATTTCGGTCCAACCTTCCCAATGTAACAATACTGGCTTATCTTGATGACGTCCTGATCCTCTCAGATAGTTTTGAGAAGCACCTCCAAGACCTGGAAGCTGTTTTCCAGAGACTCAAACTATTCAAGCTGCGAGTGAACAGAGAAAAGAGTACATTTGCCTGCGAATCAGTGAAATACCTCGGACACATTTTGTCAGCAGAAGGGATTCAACCTGATATCGACAAAACTAAAGCCATCAGTGAGATGAAGGAGCCACAGAATGATAAACATCTGAAGACTTTCATCCAGACTTGCTCCTGGTTCAGAAAATTTATACCAGACTTTGCGAAGATAGCAAGACCACTGACAATGTTACTTAAGAAGAACCAAAACTGGATCTGGGGAGAAGATCAAGCCAAAGCTTTCCAAGAGTTGAAGAAACGCCTGACATCCGCACCAATACTACGGCAAGTTGATTATACCTTACCTTTTACACTTAGAGTTGACGCGAGCGGATACGCCTTAGGAGCTGTGCTGCTCCAAGGAGAAGGCTATGACGAACGACCAGTGGAATATGCGAGCAGATTACTCACGAGCGCTGAACGGAATTATTCGACTACAGAACGCGAAGCTCTTGCAGCCATTTGGGCCCTTGACAAGTTCCGTGGGTACATCGAAGGCTCTGAAGTTACCCTTGCCACTGACCACCAACCATTAAGATGGATTTTAACTCTTAAGACACCTACAGGACGCCTTGCGCGATGGGCTCTAAAGATACAGGCCTATAACCTGAAAATCGAATATCAACCCGGAAATAAGAATGTTGTTGCCGACGCTTTGAGCAGACCAGTATGTGATGACACTACTAAGGATTCCTGTAATTTATGCAGTGTTATAGTAGATATACCACACATGTCACCTACCGACCTACGGAGCACACAAGCGGAAGACCCAGAAATTTGGAAGATTGCTAAAGATTTCGAAAACAACAACATAGATTATGTATAACGTAGTTATTTATATGATATAACGTCTATATTGCTGTAGTTTGTAGGTTAGGTATAGGTTTAGCTTAGGAACGTCTACCATCTCCAATTCTCCTTTAACTGCTCTAAGGTTAACTGGAAGAAATCCCTTAATGGGATAAGTTCGCCTTTGTACAAATGATGTGTGTGTTCTTTTTTTCTTTACTGTGTGTGTTCTTATCTTTGTACAATAAAGTGTATTACTACTACTACTACTACATAGAAGCTGCTACACACTGGACTGAAAAAGGTTATTATATGTCACAGGGAGTGTTGTATCACTTTAACCCTGACGTTGAGAGCGAAGATCCTCAACTTGTCATACCACAGTCCATGAGAAAGGAGATTTTGAAGGAATTACATGATGCTCCTACAGCCGGACATAACGGAGTTGAAAGAACATATCAGCGAGTGAGTCAAAGATATTATTTCCCTGGTATGAAGAGATATATAAGCGAATACATTAGAGACTGTAACGAATGTCAGCGCTACAAACCATCCAACTTGAAGCCTGCAGGGTTACTACAGACACCTGTACCAGCTCAGAGATTTGAGGTACTAGCAATAGACCTATTTGGACCTTTGCCTACTGGAAGTAAGGACGAACGATGGATTTTTATTATAGAGGATACTGCAACTAAATGGGTAGAACTCTTCCCATTAACTATAGCAACTGCAGAAGCTTGCGCCAAAACCCTGGTTGAAGAAATTTTCCTCAGATATGGTTTTCCCAGGAGAGTAATATCAGACAATGGTGTACAGTTTGTGTCACAAGTCATGCAGAAAGTCATGCACACCCTAGGAATAGAGCAGAACTTGATACCTCTATACCACCCAGAAGCGAATCCGGTCGAGAGGAAAAATAGGGATTTGAAAAGTCAACTGGCTATCATAGTTGAAGGGAACCACACTAACTGGCCTAGCGCACTACCTGCTGTACGCTTCGCCATGAATAGCGCCGTTACTCAGAGCACCGCGAAGTCGCCTGCTTACCTCGCCTTCGGGAGAGAGATGCGATCACCGGTAGAGAACAGACATGACCTGCGAGCTGTTATCCAGTCAGAGAACTTTATACCTCAGATAACACCCTACCTGTTGAAGCTCAGCGATGATCTCATCAAAGCTCAAGAACATAATCTACAACAACAGGAACGCAGGAAGACTTACGCAGATCAAAAGCGTAGACCCCATGAAAACTATAACATAGGGGACAAGGTCCTTTTGAAAACACACGTCTTAAGTAACCAAACAAAGGGCATAACTAGCAAATTTGCGCCCCGACGTGACGGACCATACATTATTTCTAAGATAGTCAGCCCGACTACTTATATATTAGCAAACAATGGCGAAACTGTTGGTAAATATCATGTGTCAGACTTGACTACATACCATCAGAAGAGTGGTGATGAACCTGCAGAACCCATCATGCCACAAAGGAAGAGAGGTAGACCGCCCAAGCGAACACCTACTACCCCTACTACTACTCCACCTGCAGCTGGTGAGAAGAAGAGAAGCAGACCACGCAAGAAGCAACCTGTGTGTCGGCCCATGGGCGAGGACGTCCCCATGGCCCGAAGGGGGAGCCTGTAGCACAGCCTTAACTCCCTACCCAGACGTGTAGACACACCCTCATACACACGTCTGTGAACGCCTTAACATTCATACACTCACCATTCATCACATTCACTCAACCAATCATTCACACACCTCGCGTGCGCCATATTATTTCAGTCCGAATCCGTTTGCCTTTGAAGAAAGATGTAAGGTCGCGACCTTACAACTACATGTAAGTGTCCTTCTCCTAGTTGTTTTGCGTAAATCACGGGACCCCTTTGACCATCCCCGGTTATAACTTTGAATTATGATTCAAAGTAAAGTAATCATTCAATAAGAAACTTAGTTTTTATACAATTAAGTAAGTAATACATGTAAATACTATGTAAATGGAAGAGCGGTGCCTCCTAGCGCAAGTTATTTTGTAAATAACTTAAAAGGAGACACCAGCCACTATAATAATTGTACTTTTTTGGACAAATTAACAATTTTGATTTTGATTTTTGATTTTGAACAAAATAATATAACTTTTTCTACTTGTCGACTGTAATCTGTCAATTAGGACACCACAGACTTAACTATAAGTGCTAACTTTTCAGTGTTGGATACTCTATGGCAGTTCCGACTCAATTATAATAAGCTCATTATGTTGACTTTAGTTAACTGTAATAATTTCAAAAATAGAACTTCATACAATTTCTATACTAATTTGCGATACCTGGCAAATTTTCCTGCATCTGAAACACATTTTTTTTTATCTGTCGCGTTGTCGGCCAATCAGAGACGGTTATTACAAACAATTGGTTGCTAGGTAATTCGATGTTGATACAACGGTGAACGACTCTATTAACATTAATTTTAACTTGCATGAATGATGATATTTCCGTCCATTGATGATGTCCAGTGATTTAATTAAGCTTTTCACTCTCGTACCGTACTATTAGGCCACTCAGCAAGCTTCGTGGCCTAAACATGGTACTCGACTGAAAAGCTTTGTATTATATCACAATTGTATAAAATATTGTTCTTACCTACATTTTACTATAAGTAGACTACGTGACTGTGTGACAGAGCGTGAAGGTGGTCTTACCAACGGTAGGGCGTGAATGGGGAGAGCGGGGAGGGAATTGATGTATGGCAAATTTTCAATTCTCGCTCAGCGCATCTTCGGTGGAAATAGTAAAGATTGACTATGATGTGCGGGACTTTAATTGAGATATTTGTTAGTGTAAAAATGAACTGTAATACTTCCGATTTAAAGTATAAATGAACTGTGATGGTAGTTTTCCACCGGCAAAGCGAGACGAAAAATGGCTTAGCGTGGAGAGGAGTGGATTGACGTGGATGTGCGGGACGTGAATTGAGATATTTGTTAGTGTAGAAATTAACCGTATTGCTTCCTATTTAGAGTATAAATTAACTCGAAGGTGCATTCTACCGGCAGAGCGCGGCGAGACATGGCGAGGCGCGGATTGACGAGGATGTGCGAGACTTGAGTTGAGATATTTGTTAGTGTAAAAAATTACCGTATTGCTTTCGACATAGTATCTCTTGAGTATCTTATGAAACCTACAAGCTACGGCAGGCACGCGCGAGCTCGCGATTGACATTAATGTCAATCGCGAGCTCGCGCATGCCTGCGATGGCTATTAATGGCATTTTTTAGTGGAAAAGGGTCCGGGCGATTTCAATTCCCTCCCCGCTCTGCCCATTCACGCCCTGTCGGTGAAAAACCACCTTGACAGAGACTACAGAGAGTCGATGATTGTCATAAATACACGTCATTAGTTGGGGCTTATCCAAATATGAATGCATGCTGGCGGGCGTAGGGTTTTATTTGACACTATAATACAATTTAATATGGAAATCCGACTAAAAACGGCAGCATCAGACATGCACGTAGTGAATTAAATAATACTGCTGCGTTAAACCAAATAACAGAGCTGCGAATCGAACAGTATATTTATTAGCCAAGTTTTAGTGCAGCGACCGAGACTATGTAAACCTGAGTCACACCGCACCGTGTCTATGTTTTTAAACATACATTTTTAAATATTTTATTTTTCTCAAACTTGCAATGAAATGTTGTCATAATGACTACGCGCCATCTTGCGGAATTTCATTAGAACTATTTTCTTCATACTATACTGAACTGTCACCGCATACATCAGAACAACAGCGCCCTTCTGACAATAGTCATTTATTTCTGGTCAGGCTTTTATTTACTATCCTGATGCATGATTGTATTTGCAAGCAAATAGATATTGCATGTCGATTTTACTGACCATCTCCCCTCTGCAACCCTTATCGATAAATATTCAGTCTTATGAAGGTAACTGAGAAACCGATTTGAAAGGTTGCCCATAACATGGGATTATAACGACTATCGATTTGAGAATCTGATTAGAATATTTCATATCAAAGAAAAACATTGGAGTATGTAAAGATTTTTAGAGCCATTATTATGGGCCAGTTTGGTAACAATTTGACTAGTGAATTAGTGATGTGCAAGTTGCGGAAACTTTCCAAAGAAATCTTAAATTTCTTGAAAAATTCACGAAAGTTTCACGAAAAATAAAGGGAATTTAAATTTATGAAATGGAAAGTTTACATCCATACAATTGTGCATACAAAGTATGGAAAGTTTCCGAAGTTTTCCTATGTGAAAATTTCAGAATTTTGGACACTTTCTATCGGCACATCAGTAAATTTGACAAACCCCTTTCTCCAGGCGTAGTAGAAGTCGATTATAGGATATGGGTTCAATTGTGGTTTGTGGCGTAGGGGACGGGCTATGAGGAGCAACCGGACACTGCAATATCACGATTTTCAATGTCCCACTTGAGCACTTTGTCTCGGACACGGTGTGACTATTTCCCCGAAATGTTACGGAAGATCCAGGTGCACCAACTAATGGCATATTTATGTGTTTATTTATTACAACCCATAGACACTGCTTATTTGCAGCAGAGGAGGCGTTTTATAGCATAGCCTATGCTCTAGTTTAAATAACAACGTGTGGAACATGAGTAGTTTCATGTGCTCTGCCTACTAAGCAGAGATTATGTCTGAATCACACATTCTTGTTTTTTTAATAATGCGCACTAGGGCAACCCCTTCCTTGAGATTTGGGGCGCGCGGCGGTTAATAAAATACTCGTAGATCAGCTAGTCATATAAACGTGTAGATTCTAAATAAAGTATCCAACATAACTCTGAAAACTTAGTCACTACTTATATGTCAGTCGTGCGCGGTCGGCCAAGCGCTAACTACGGTAGCTCCTATAACTTAATCGAGAATGTCGCCTAGTGACAGTAAACAACTCAAAACACTTCTCACTAGTTTATTGCAACCAATTGAACGTAAAATAAGTGATATATTTAAAAGAATTGACGAATTACATAGTGATTTACGTGAAATTAAAACCGCTGTTACCGTTACAAAATGTGAGGGACCAACAAAGGTGCAAATCCCGACGAATGGCTTAGCAAGTGCAATAGTTGCTTCGTGTAATCAACAAGCGCCCAGAACGTCAACGCCGACCAGCCGTCCCGCTCCCACTCACGAGCCTCTGCGCGCGCAGCGAGCTACCGCCGCACGCGCGAAGGAGAAAATGGCGGCCGCTAAAAAGCAAGCCCGACGAACCGAGCCGATGAAACCTCCAGCGAAACAAGACCCCTCGCCTAAACTAACCTCAACAAATGACTTAGAAACGAATGACTCGATGACTAGCTGTAGCCGCACCCCAATAACTAACGACTGTACTACACTAAAATCAGACGAATGCGAAACAAGCAATAATTTAACGGTAAACTCGACGCAGGGAGTGAAAGCACCCGATGATGATGGTTGGAAATTTCCGAAACAAAAACATGGTCGCCGCCGGCGAAGTGATAAACACACAGCAATAAAGGGAACTGCAACCAACACAACAATTGGTGGAGTAGAAATCCTAAAGTACCTGCACGGTTGTTATTTTAAAAAAGAAACGACACCTGAAAGCCTGATTAGTCACTTAAAGAGCATTAGGGATGGATATAAGTACACAGTAGATAAAATAACGTCGAAGCGAGAAACATATACATCATTTAAAATTGGAATTCCAATCTCAATATATGAGGAATTTCTGTGCACATCTGTCTGGCCACTAAATGTCAGCGTATCACCATGGCAGCCGTTTCTCAGACCCAGGGAGACCAGGTCTCCCGGCCCCGACCGCGGTTGAACCCGTAGTAGAACACACGCAAATAACTGTACTCCATCAAAATATAAACAGGCTTCAAAACAAAACATTCAAACTTGAGTGTGAACTGCAAACGCGATCACCTGTAAACATTCTATGCCTTACTGAACACTGGCTGCAGTCAACACAAATTACCGCTGTAAACATTATGAACTACAACCTGCGTGCACAATACTCGAGATCCTTGCGCCAGGGCGGAGGGGCCTGCATATATGTGAGACAAGACGTTATAACCATCGAGCGACAGGAAATTTTAGACTTAGCTGTGGAATCACATTTTGAAGTATGTGGAATTGAATGTGTCGGTTTGGATTTAATTGTAGTGTGCATCTACAGGCCTCCGTGCGGTGACGTACCCTTATTTTTTTCTAAAATGAACACACTGTGTAATTTGCAATCCTTACAGAGATATAAAGTTGTTATTGTAGGTGATATAAACATCGACCTTCTTTCCAAAGATAATAATACTAAAACATTAATTAATATTTTAAAACAGTTCGGGTTGAAACAATTAGTTAAAACCCCAACAAGAATTACACATATCACTGAATCATGTATCGATCATGTGTACACTAACTTGTCTAAATCAGAAATAAAAAGTGTACTATGTCACGACTTGAACATATCTGATCATTTAAGTGTAACCTTGGTTTGTAGCATTAGCAAAGGGAATCCCAAAAATACTTGCATTACTAAACGAATATTTTCAAAAATAAACGTACATAACTTCACTCTTAGTCTTAATCACTATGACTGGAATAAATTGTTAGCTAAATGGCATTTACCTTGTCAACAACTTGAGGCAATCATAAATGTAATTAAACATTTCTTTAATATATATTTTCCACCTGAAATGTGTGGGTCAATGATAACGTTCGCCAATTGCGCCAACAAATACGTTCTTCTAAAATAAAGATATCTAGAGGTTCGGTAGCCCCTGAGTCATTCTCGAACTTGCTACACCTCGAGGCGCGCTTTGCATGTGCTATAAAAAAAACGAGAAGTCAGTATATAAACAATGTTATTGCGAATACGGACGACATGTGTCGTGGTGTGTGGCGTGTTGTGACGTCGGAAACATGTCGCAACAGCAACACGGGGAGCACCGCGCTCGATGTACTCGTGAGCCGGGCACCTGGAGACTGCCCCGCCGCGCGCGCCGCCGCCACCGCCGATCAGCTGAACCGGTATTACGTAACGGCTACTGATAACAGCGCCGGCCCATCTGTTGTCATTGCGCTCTCTTACTTGGAACAATATCTGTCAGGTAAGTCGCTTACATTTCAGTTCGAACATTTCACTCTCGATGAAATTATAAAAACCATACAGTGTGTAAAATTAAAGGAATCGAAGGATATAAACGATATGACCACTCACATTCTGACCTATCTACCACCGGTTCTCGTCTCCCTATTATTAATGGTATTTAATAGATGTGTCGAAACGGGAGCCTATCCGGACGCCTTAAAAACCGTTAGAGTGCAACCTGTCTATAAGGGTAAAGGTGAGATGAATCTACCTAAGTGTTATAGACCTATAGCCTTGATACCGATTGTCTCAAAGGTATTTGAGCGCCTACTGAGTAAGAAGATAATGGGCCATCTCACGAGTAATAACGTATTGAATGAACGACAGTATGCATATCAGCCGGGGCGCTCCACGGTACATGCGGCGCGCGACGTGATCACGCGAGTGCTAACGCACCTCGAAAGCAGGCGACAAGTTGCAGCGATATTCTGCGACTTGTCGCGTGCATTTGAAATGGTGGACCACTCACTACTAGTAAGAAAGTTGGCGCGCTATGGCTTTGAAGGGAGTTTTCTCCAAACAATAGAATCATTTCTACATAACCGAATGCAGAGGACGTATGTACTTAATTCCAAATCTGGCATAGAATCTCTGCCCGGGTGCGCCGTCCCTCAAGGATCGACAATGGGAAATTACCTATTTTTGCTATTAGTTAATGACATCACAGCAGCCAATACTGACCTGGAGTATGTGATGTTTGCCGACGATACGTGTATAATAATAAATGCCGATACTGTATCCAACTTAAGAAACAAAGTGAAAGAGGCAATTGATAACATATCGTCATGGTTTAAAGCAAATGGGATGCTTCTGAATGCCGAAAAGACGCACATCATGCACTTTCAGCTGCGTAACACCATAAAGGAAAATCTTAATATACGATCAAACAACGTGCTCGTGCCTCAGGCGGAACAGGTAAAATACCTAGGATTTGTTATCGATGCTGGTCTCACGTGGTCGCCCCATATAGATGCCGTCTGTAATAAGCTAAGCTCCGCTTCTTATGCCCTATTGAGACTGGCTCCTACCTTATCAGCTGATAACATGAAGAAGGCATATTATGGCTACTTCCACTCCATCCTGATCTATGGTGTCGACCTATGGGCCACTGCAGCTGATCGCGATAAGGCATTTAAAATTCAAAAGCGCGCCGTTCGGATAATGTGTAACAAACCTCATGATCATCCCGCTCGCAGCCTATTCAAAGAACTGAGAATACTCACATTACCTAGCGTATTCATTCTCGAAGCTTGCCTGCATGTCCGTCACTACCTCGGGTCGTACCCGACTCGCGCGCAGCACCACGCCCCGGGCAGGAGCACGCGCGGCCAGCACCTGCTGGTCGTGCCGGCGCGGAGACTGGCTAAGGTTCGAGGGTCACTCGGTGTACTCGGCCCTAAATTGTACAACTGCCTTCCAGCTGACACGATAAATGCGCCTAGTGATGCAGTCTTTAAAAATAAACTAAAAACCATCTTGCTGAACATGACGTGTTATACAGTCGATGAATACTTTGAACGGATTTCGTTGCCCCACTCATAGTAGCAAACAAAATGTAATTTAATAATATTAATTATGTCTTATTATAATAATATTGATTATATTTTATTATTAATTATTTATAACTAATTGACATGTAAAAATGTATTACTTTTTACCAATAAATGTCTGAATCTGAATCTGAATCTGAATATGTGGAACTCGGAAACGAAACACGCTCAAAGAAATCCTCATTCACGAGTTATTTCGTGCGACTGACAACAAACAACCAATATGACGGACACGGCATGACATTATAATGTTGACAGAATAAAAAATAATCTATTACTTTAGTAGTAAAATAAATAAATATTGACGAAATTTCTCCGTAACTCAGTAGGAGATTCCATTGAGCTACATTTCTTGGTTTATATTTAAAATGTTTTTTTAGTATTCTAAAACTATTTATTATACATAAAGTGTTTATTAAAATATAAATTAATAGACAAAAAATATTTAAGTTAATAAAAACATATTATTATGATACAAAAATAATGTTTTAAGTAGTTTTAACACGTATGAAACTTAAGAATTTCATGGTAGGACATGGCAAAAACAACACTTTTGTTGACTTCAAGTAGAAATGTTTATTAAAATTATTCCGAATATTCCCAAAAAAACTATTTTTGATTATATTTTTTCATATATGTTAACTTTATGCATAAATATCAAACGCCTGTTACATTATGTTACAGAATTTGCTCAATCTTTGTTATAAGAGGTAGGACACGCCAAAATCGTTACCATACAACAAATAAAAAATTTGCCCATGTTTCTGAGTAAAATGTTAATAAAACAGCATACGTAGGTGAGACCTGCAACAAAAGTAAAAAAAATAAACTGTAGCCTATAACCTAATGCTGACCAACATATTTGTTCAGCGACTTTAAAAAATAAGTTGTATTTTGATTTTTATCACCCTCGAAAGTTTTTCCTAAGAAGATCTTATTAGTAATGCTTACCTACTCGTTAAGGCTGCTTTCAAAAAAAACGTCAAAATAATGTAAAATTGATAGTTTTAGTCTGTGAAATACTACAATTTCAGTTATCCAATAGATTTATTTAATTTAAATTTCAGTTTTGAAAACCAAGTCACTAAATTAATTATGAATTTTTCTCTAAAGCACGTTTAGAAAAACTCACGTATAGAGCTGAATTAGTCGATCTTATCTGTAAAATTTGGACAATTTTGATTACTAAAACAGATAAATTTATAATTCGTATACCCTGTACTACAAACTTCTCAGACTACATTTTTATTATAAGGTTTTTAAAAAGAGTAAACGAGGCTAAGACGAAATCAATTTTTTTCAGAAATTACCTAAAATTAAGTGACAATTTCATTAAAAATCTACATCACATCGAAATAATTTTTGTATTTAAGGAATCTGCAACGTTTACTTAAATTGCTTTTATGCCTTAGTGATTATAAATTGCTATTATTTATTTTTGGCAATTTTTTGAAAACGAGCCTTCACTGGTACAATTATTACCACTTTTGGACATTTTCTCATATTTTGTTAGACCAAGTAGAAAAAGTCCTATAATGTGGTATATATTTGTAAACTACTCGCAAAGCCCTTTAATTTGATACCACACACGGTATGATCAAGCGCTCGTCTGCGATTTCAATGTTTTTCACACGAAAGCCCTCTTAATGCCGTCAATTACGTATTAAAACGAATAAGCTACTTTTAGCCCTCACAAATTGTAAACATTATAATTATCTTTGTTTCCTTTCCCTAATTATTTTCGGACTTCCGTGAAAGGCAGACACCGAACTAGAGCTAATTAGAAGCTGCTATTATTATTGAAAGCTTTTAAAGAACCTAAAATAGGTGCACATATTATAAGTGACTAAAGTGACTACGTTTGTCTTTACTGACTTGAGTGAGGTATTGTTAATACCCTCTTCTGGTATTTAGGTTATACAAGTAGACAAAGTTTTATTTTAGGATGTGTACAAAACTATAGCGTTGTCTAAGTTCACGATACCACGGCATTCTTAGCGAAACTAACATAAACCACGTTGATGTTTAACTTTAAACAAGAATTTTATGTATTTATTACAAGAACCGTTTCCCGTTTCGGAACGGCCTTGTAAACCTGGTAACATGTTGGAACGTGGCTTTATGGGTTAAATCACGCACTATAGCCACGCGCACTGGAAATAAAATAAAACGTTCTAACTCTCATCCGAATTTAATGCACTTATGACATTGTTTACAGTTGTAGCGTTTTGCGTGTTAGAGTTGTTCTAAAAACAGCATAAATCCTTTACAAACCGCACAACGTTAAAGGCGTTTTTCGAGTCGTTAACTCGTTTCCTATTCGCGTTGTAACTAAAATAGCGATTTATTATTATTGAGGAGTTGAAAAATGTCCTGTAAAAAAGTTTTTCCAAGTAACATGGCTCACTATCACGATCGCTGACGTGATGGGGTTGTTAGATTACCCTTTTATGTTTTTTCTAGGATGGTACTTTCAGGATTTGGTGACATCTTTTATGTGTATTTGTAAGTAGGTGTATTATTGGCAGTAGGTATGATGTAATATATGATTTATATTTATATTTATTTATTCAATTACAATCATAAGCTTACAGTGTGGTACCAAAGCGCCTATAATGTTATCAGGAGGTATTTAACAATACAATATAATACTAAAGTACCTGTTTAAAGCCAGAATAAATACAACAATCAAGAAAAAGTTAATAAAATTGTACATCTGGAGCATAGCGTTATACGGCAGTGAAACGTGGACGATGCTGCAACAAGACAGAAAACGTCTTGAAGCTTTTGAAATGTGGTGCTGGCGGCGGATGGAGAAAATAAGTTGGACAGAGAAAGTAACAAACGAAGAAGTCTTAAACAGAGTGAAAGAAAAGAGGTGTATTTTAAGAACTGTTGAATGCAGAAGAGGAAATATGTTGGGACACCTGTTACGACACGACGAATTCATCAAGATCATCATAGAAGGGAAAGTAGAAGGAAGAAGAAAGAGAGGAAAGCCAAGGAGGGCATACATGGACCAAGTGAAAGAGAAAGTGAATGTCGTGTCGTATCAGGCTGTCAAAGAAAAAGCCCAGGAAAGATATAGCTGGAGATTGCTTCACCGACAAGAGCCCAGCTCTTAAATTTCTGATGATGTGATAATACTAAAACAGAATAATTAAATTAATCATTACATAAATTAAATTTTAATACATTATACCTAAAACAAGGCCACAACATTGCTGTAAGACGACAGCGGCGAGCAATTTTGTAGACATTCTTACACGTTAATCACGTATACAACGTAGTAGTGATTGAATACAGATATATCACCTCTCCATACAGTAAGGGATTGCCTCTCAGCACGTAGGCTAATCATATACCGGGTGCCCGGTAATTAATGGACAACCTTTTAACCACCAAGAGGGCACCTTATACTGGTCCAGAAAATCGACATTAAGGTTTAGTAAAAGTCGGCTGGTTTTCGACTTTTCACACTTTTTAAAATTTTAGCTAGTATTAAAATTTTAACCAGTGTGAAAATCCCGAAAACCAGGCGACTTTTACTAAACCTTAAAATCGATTTTCTGCACGGGTAGCATGGTCGCGCGATATACGATAAAATATCAGGCCGTCCCTATCGCACTATCAGTAAGTGCGATAGGGACGGTCAGATGTTTTATCATTTATCGCGCGACCATAATTGCCTGCTTGGACTAGTATAAGGTGCCCTCTTGGTGGTTAAAAGGTTGTCCATTAATATCCATTAAAATTTTAAAAAGTGTGAAAATCTCGAAAACCAGGCGACTTCTACTAAACCTTAAAGTCGATTTTCTGGACTGTATAAGGTGCCCTCTTGGTGGTTAAAAGGTTGTCCATTAATTACCGGGCACCCTGTATAAACCACAACTACAATGTATATGGTACATTGTTAGAAGATGAGTAGGTGATAATACACCATCTGAACAACTACCTTGTTTCTATCAACCACCTCTTCGGCGCTATGTAGGGCATGCTCCCGGTATTTCCCGGTTCTCTATTTCCCGGGAAAGAACCGAGACTTAAAATTAGGAACCAGTGCTCCCGGTTCTTTTCAAAATATAGTTTTTTTTTAAATTGCATTTGTATTTGTGCAATGGAATTTTTAATATTTGTAAATCATTAGTAAAGTTGAATCTGACAAGATAAACATGATAATTATTACAAATAATGCAGTATGCATCTGTGTACTTAACACAGCAAAAGGGAATGTACAAGTTTCTAATGGGGTGGCAACGCGCATGTGACACTGTTTGAGTTGCAGGCGTCCATAGGTTACGGTGACCGCTTTACATCAGGCGGGCCGTATACTTGTTTGCCACCGACGTAGTATAAAAAAAAATGCAACATTGCTTGCAAACCATGGGACGATTGTACTTCCTATTAAATATAACGTAAATAAACCACAGTAAAGTATAGTGCAAAAATTTGTTAATTAAATCAACAGTAATTAGGAATTCTAGTTTAATGGTTTAATTTATAAATGATAATAAATGGAACACCCACCCCACCCCTCGGAATATGCAAAATTATGAAGGTTGCAACACGTCCTAACCTCAGTAACATAAAGTTAAACTGACGTAAACTGTCAAAGTTGCATCATTATATAATCAACAGTAGACTTCCGGTTGGGACGCCATCTTAGCGGTTTCGTGTCGTGAATAATTTATTTTTCTTTTACTCATTAATGTTGTTTAAAGTGTAATATTGATAGCTTATTATGCAGTAAACTAATGTTGTAGTGAGAAGCTGATGAAGAATTGTTCTCGAAACGCGTTTAGCCTTTTCTTTGTCGTAAACGGCCGGTAGTCCACGTGCTCTTGTAAAATCTAGCTATCAATTTACAAGTGCTAACTCACCGTACAATGTCGTACTTACCGTACAAAAATTACTAATAATTAGCTCATATCACCTTGACACTGGCGAAATAGTCCCAATGGACTGAAGCCATTTAATTTTAAAAACTGAACTGATAATCAACAGTAAATATTACCTTGATTCCATTAACTATACAACCAAAACGCATTAATTCAAACTTATAATCAACACGAGCCGTCAGTTTCATCGTCATATCGAATAAAGCTCTCGAAAATTAGTTCTAGTTTTAAATGGCGTTGAAATGTTAAACTCGTCCTTGTATACTTACCCCCTTAGGCCCACTTGCACCAACCACTTAACTCAGGGTTAGTGGGCTGTCATCTGTCAAATTCCATATAAAATGGTGAGTTAACCGTCCGGTTAACCCACCATTTTCGTTGGTGCAAGTAACCCTTATTCATTCTTATTATCTAAAGTTATCGAACCGATAATAGTTATTTGTTATACAAGGGGGCAAAGTTGTATTTTAACGACGAGTGTGGAATTGAAAAACGAGCAAGTGAAAGGATTCTATAGTTGAACCACGAGCGAAGCGAGTGGTTCGAGAATAGAATCCTGAACTTGCGAGTTTTTTAACACACGAGAAGTAAAATACATTTGCACCCGAGTGTAACACAAAACTTTTCCCCTCACTGTAGCGAGGAAACTACAACGCAAAAGAATGCGTTTATCACTGCTTCCAGTAGTTCCACAGGTGGTAAATCATCTTAATTACTGGATTCACCTACTTTTATCAATTTTAAAGCAGTTAATTTGACTTTATTCAAGGTCAAATTACTTTACCCACTAGTGGATAAAATGCGTTTTTAACCGTTGGTATTAAAGGACAAAACACGTGTTTCCGAGCTAGTGAGGGGAAAAGTTCGTTTGTCCCTTTCTGTCGTATTGGTGTGATAGAAAATTTCTATCACAGAAACTTTCTATCACACAAACAAAACTTTACCGGCTTCATAACTTTAGTCAACGTTTATGAATAAAGGGACAAACGAACTTTATCAACTTAGCCTTTTCACGTGCCCTTTTTAAAAATAATACAACATCAAAAACATGTCTGTAATTCACCCATTAAAACTTAGTTCATTTTTAATGCAGCCTAATGCCCAAAACACGGCACTGCCCGGAATGTGTCGCTCAACAATACATCAAGAGCAATTATTGATGGTGACGGGCCTTATCTTTACAACTAATGATTTTGGACACGCGATGGATACTTTATTTTGTCACTTCACTTTTGATTTCGGAAGGCGAAACCTATACCACGATACAAGTAAAATTTGCAATAATATTTACCTATAAATAAATATAATAGAAAATATTACAGTTCAATTTATTTTGTTTGAAAAACAAAAGCTACTATAATTATGTTTCTTTTTATTGAACCTTTAATGCACAGCATACTATTATTAAAATAGCAAGGGTCTTGCCGGCCTAGCCGAATGCCAATCGTTGACGCCAGACGGCGATCGAAACGTAGTCGGGCTCTGTCGCACCAATGCGGAAGATCGGAAGCGATAATAAATAAATAAATAAATATTGGGGACACCTTACACAGATCAACTTAGCCCCAAACTAAGCAAAGCTTGTACTATGAGTTCTAAGCGACGATATAATTATCTACATACTTAAATAGATAAATACATACTTATATACACAGAAAACATCCATGACTCAGGAACAAAATATCTGTGCTCATCACACAAATAAATGCCCTTACCGGGATTCGAACCCAGGACCGCGGCTTAGCAGACAGGGTCACTACCGACTGAGCCAGACCGGTCGTCGGTACTTACTATTGGTTACTCGTAGATACACATCGGCAACTCGTGGCATTTAGGTGGCACTTGAGAGAATAGTGATATGACAAGTTTTTTAAGTGTTTTTTTTTTTCAGAAAAGATAAAATAATATAATATAATTATTCCCTACATGGTGGGGCATTATTAAATAAAATAAAAATATTCGAAATATCAATTTTATCCGGATATCAGGATAGTCAAATTCTAAGTATTCGAATTATCCGTTTACAAAATTGGGCAGAAATTGGGCAAGCCCTACGACATTAAGAGAGCATTCAGAACTTCTATTCAGAGATTTTTTTCCATTACGTCAGTGGAGGTTCAAAGATCGTTATCTTAAACACCGCGTGGATTTTCTCAAGTACAAGACGCAGGCTGACTTGTGAACATTTAGAACAAAAAATATGAATTGTTTATCACGAATGTCATAATATATTAAATTATTAACATTATTTCTTATAATTGGTTTCTTTTTCCCGACTCGTAGGTACAGGAAACACATAAATCATTGTCACATCACTTAGTCTGTTAACAGCTGTCAAGTGCCACCAAAGTGCCACGAGTTACCAATGTTTACTCGTAAAATAAAAAGTAATATACGTAAATATTAAATAAATGTCATATACAAAGAAAAAATTACCAATGCCTCCAAGTGTTCCAAGCTGGATTCGAACCAGCGTACTCCGTTAACCGGATGGATGCCTCAACCACTTGGCCATCGGTACACGAAAGCAAGGGTTGAAATTTTCAAGTATATGACACAATTACCGAGAACTTTTACATACGTGTAATGTTAAATAAATAAATAAATGAATAAACTTTAGCTGTTGAGTAACGCATTTCAAAATGTGAAAACCATAGTAGAGGCAAAATTATTATGCTAATGTGTGGGTTTTCTAATGTGGGGCTAATATAATTTGGGTTATGGTAATATCATTTGTAAATGCTTAGGTTTTCTCAAGAGACAAGGGTTACCTAAAAGTGTGTTTTAAATGGGTTGATAATGCGAATAATAAATACATGATGTTTATTCAGTAATATGCAATAATTGACTTGAATTCAGACAGGAAACATGTAAAGTGAAGTTTGCGAAAAAGCTACGTAGTTACCTTAAAACTGCATATAATAATTAGTATTATAGACAATATAGTAAAACTTTATTATTTCTCGATCTAAACTTAATAACTTAACTTCACACTACTATGTATATAAATTAAAACCGAAATAAATTACACATATGAAAGAAAAAGTGACCAAATCCTCTGGTGCCTGAGGCTGGAATCGAACCAGCGTACTTTCCAATCGCGGGAAATGCCTCTTTATCCGCTCGGCCACCCAGGTCACAGCTGTCGAGGTCGAAATTATCTCTCATTTGAGTAATCTATACAAGGACTCGTAGCGCCCTCTGTCCATCCCTAGGGCAGAACGGTATGGTTCTTGCCCCCCGTGTGAACCAAGCTCAGGTTGGTTTCGACACAGCTCGAGAGATGGCGCTGCTAAATCAATTCTAATGAACACAAGTTAAATTATAATCTATTGAAAATATTTCAACTTGTGCTGCCTTAAAGTAGTCACTCTACTATGTATATAAATTAAAACCGAAATAAATTACACATATGAATAGATTACTCATATGAGAGATAATTTCGACCTCGACAGCTGTGACCTGGGTGGCCGAGCGGATAAAGAGGCATTTCCCGCGATAAGGAAAATACGCTGGTTCGATTCCAGCCTCAGGCACCAGAGGACTTGGTCACTTTTTCTTTCATATGTGTAATTTATTTCGTTTTTAATTTATATACATAGTAGTGTGACTACTTTAAGACAGCGCAAGTTGAAATATTTTCAATAGATTATAATTTAACTTGTGTTCATTAGAATTGAATAGATGCATGTTAGAATATAAGTAATTATTGTAAAATTTGCACGCCACAAGTCAGCAGAATTGAGCTGGATCTAATAATTTTATGTACATGACATCTGTAATAGCTGTACCATGATTCTAGCTAATAAGGAATACATACATACGGTTTCAACGTAAAACATAATAACTTTAAGCTAGGTATTAACAAATATTATACAATCATAAAGACCTGCAACATAAAGAACCATTAACATAGCAAATGTGTATGTACAGACCTTTGATTTTCTTTGCATACGATATGTGTGCAGATTTCTTCGATATTTTCCCTCACCGAAAAGCAATCCGAAAAGCTTACTAATAAGTAAACAAAAGCTTATATGATGAAAAACTAAGCCAAACTTTATTCATTAAGTAGCCAGGCCACAGAATTATAGTGGGCAATGAAAACAAATGGAAAATTAATTATTGTATGTTTTTGTAGCCTATAAAATATTCATGGAGATTAGAGACGGTTGTTTTTGTTTGCTTTTCACATGTTCATTCATAAACAACAACAATTTCCGAATAAAATATTTATAAGTACACCGTGGTTTTTTGTTTTCCGTTAAATTCGACACGCTGTTAGGTTCATCATCAGAAACCACCTGTATATCGCTTTTTGTTAAATTCGAAAAAAAAAAACGATTTTTTTTTAAGTTGTTGCGATCTTATTTTTCCTGAGATCAAAACGCCTCTAAATGATTAAATATGTGTTGCAATATCACATTTCTAAACGTAGTTATCTGTCCCACATGTATCCCTTTACGACCGAGAAAATTATTTTCTAAAATCTCATAAAAAATGCATGTGAACAGTTTTCAATGGTCGTCAAATACTCGTAAAAAATAATATAAAAAATTTTATTGCCTTTAATCAATAAAAAAATCGCATGCAGGAAAGTGACGTTCAGGACCTATATGTAAATGCACAAAAGTGCAAATTCGGAAGGACACGTAAAAAGTGACTAAATATCTTATTTTAGATAATAAAACTTTTTTTTATAATCATCTATTATTCGTTTTTACATAATACAACGATTAAAAAACTATAAAAAAAAAACAATTGACGAAAAAAATCTCATTCAAACTATCACTTACTTCGTATGTAAATCTTTCAAACATTTCTTTTTGCGTGTAATGCAAAGGTACACGTTGTTGAAACGTTGATGCAACGTGTATTAGTTCGACTGGATCAGGATTCCAATGGGGAATGCAGGTTTTGGGGGATTTCATATCGTCAAATTTAGGCAAATGATTAATAACTATCAAATATGATAGATGCAAGGTGCTGGCGAGCTCTGACTCTTGTGAAACGTCATTCGAACATGCTTCTCTATTCATTACGCCGTTTTCTTGGTGCTTTAATGAGCATTGCAAAGATTTCCAAGCGGAAATCTAGTAAAAGTACTTTGCGTTTAGGGAGGCCCATGGCGTCGCAAACAATTTTGTACGTATGCCCTCCATGCATTCACCAAAGCTAAATTATTATCATTGCGTCTCAGAAACAATTGACGGATCGTGTATTTTTAAATCAGTTAAAGTATTTGAAGACGAAGGTTCAAAAAACAGCTGGTCAACCTCCAAACTTTCGTTGTCACGCCATTCAAAAAGGTACTAAGTTAATTCTTCAAGGCCCTCGTCAAAATTTTCAGTATCTGATATTAAATTTCACCATTGCACAAAATTTCAAGGATTTGTTCATCACTAATGGACGCCCTATAGAATATAAATATTGAATTACAAACCGAAATTTGTAATAAACCGCGAAAATATTTGATTATTTGTTCGAAATTCATTTTACGCCCAAAGGCCGAATACACATAAACGTGCAGATATTTATGGCAAACGGATTACGGGCTACGACCGAACCTACAAATTCGTGCACTTCTTTTTTACGATCTTATTAATAACACGAAATCACTTAATTTTAGTCTTAATTCATAATTAATAAAACCACTAGCTCTTTAACAGTAAAAATCATGCATTAAATAAAAGGTTTGTCACCAAAATATACGAAATTATGAACTTACGTGGGTCACTACTCTCACCAAAATACCGCGCCATCTTCAAACATGTCCTGCGACCGACTGACCCGGCCAACCTAAGGTATTTACTATTATTACGTGTTGCTAGTGTCTGCAGATTCGATCGGTATAGATTTGAGCCCGAAAATACAATTTACTTTCTGTCAAGATTTTTTTTAAATAATTTGCAGGATTATATCAAACCGGTCGGAAAGGGGTATGAATGTATGAAAATGTCGACTTAGCCCACGGCAAGGCCTTATAAGTCAACGATAAATATTGTAAATACTTACAGGAAACAACCCCGACTCAGGAACAAATATCTGTGCTCATCACACAAATAAATACCCATAGATTATTAATAAGTAGCCGTTACTAACGAAACAGATCCTTCACTTCCTCGCGAGACGACAAATACCTACGGTTTATTTAATCTTATACTTTTAAACGAGCAATTCTTGTATATTTATTTATTTATTTATTTATTTATTTATTTATATATATATATTTATTTACACTGACGATCTCGGAAACCGCTCTAACGATTTCGCAGAAATTTGTTATGTGGGGGTTTTTGGGGTGAAAAATCGGTCTAACTTATCCTTAGGTCCCGGAAAACGCGAATTTTCGAGTTTTCATGCGTTTTTCTTCGCTCGCCATCTCGTGTGCAGTAGTGGTACTGTTAAGACAGAATTCTTTCGGTCGATGTAAGTACTATTTATTGCAAACACTAGATGGCGACACAGGTCAAGGCTAAAACGAATAGAAAATACACTATTTGAGTTTTTGTGGCGAAATTCGCGCCATCTCGTGTGCAGTGTAGTTGTGTTGTTAAGGCTGAGAATTCTTTCGCTCGATGTAGGTACTATTCATTTTTGAACTAGATGGCGACACATGTCAAGGATACGAAACAGAACCGAGCGAAGCTCGGTTGCCCAGATATTAGGTATTTACGTGCCACGCGACCACACAAGCGGGCGCGTGGCGCCTCTCGGCCACTTGTTACGTCAAGCAAGGCAACTGCTAGCGGGTACGTACTTAACACGCGACCGCGAGCGAGTGACGTAGGCTTGCCTCAGGGCTATCTTAGTCTTAGCAGGCAAGGTTACTACCCAGTGTCCACTAAGCACTAAGCCAAACCGCGTCGCTCGCGGGAGCGTGTCAAGCCAAGTTCAAACGTTAGAACTGTCGCCTTGTGTTTATAATACACTACGAGTAGATTTTGCCCGTGGCTCCGCTCGCGTTGAATTCGAAAATTGAGGAATGCTCTATACAAACTTCCAGCCCACCATTTTAGAGAAATGGGGGTTAGAAACAGACAAAAAGTAGCCTATGTTACTCTCCATCTCTTCAACTATCTCCACTTACAATCACGTCAATTCATCGCTCTGTTTTGCCGTGAAAGCCGGATAAACAAACGGACACACGCTTTTCTATTTATAATAACAGTATGGATGAACCATGGAGCCTTGACCCCTGAATTATGCTAAAAATATATTGACCATGGGGCCGATTTTTGAATCTCGGCCATTCGATTTCGTGAAATTCGTTCAATAATACCTCCACTACTAGCGATTTAAATTCTACTAACAGAATCGGAAACGAGTGGTCATTACCACTAGTTTTAAAATTACTAGCCGTCCTTTTTCAAAAATAGCATTACGTCGTTTTCCACAGACTTTCGAACGGCGAATTCGTGCGTTCGAAATTCAAAATCGATCCCCAGAAACATAATATGTGATGTTCTACTCAAAAGGACTTCACAGTAGTCGACTCTTACGTCCTTTGGTTTAAGGGCCGGTTTTTCAATCGCCAGATAAATATTTCTATCAGATAAAGTTATAGAATAGAATAGAATATTTTTTTATTCGTAAGCACTTAACAACGACGATAACAATATAATATACACAAAAATTAACGACACACAAACAAGTAACCATACACACAAAGGCTAACAGACAAAAGTGCCACGAAATGGTCTTATCTCAGCATGTTGCTGGCGACTTCCAGCGCTGGTCTTCCGATGAGGCCATTCGGTGAAAACAATCACGACAGGTAACAATTTATGAATACAACACTAATAAAAATAAAAAATAGCAAAAAAGAAAGTATGCAAAAGACAACAAAGATTTATAACAGACATTACATTATTACACAATATTATCACTATCCTTTTCATCAACGTATAAATGACAATGACAGCTAACATTTATCTGACAGATATTATTTACTTATCTGGCGATTGAAAATCCAGCCCTAAAAGAACTTAATATTTTAATTCGAGATATAATGTTTAGGTTCAAATTACTCAATTATTTATGCAAATATGACTGTATTATAATAGAAACCAAATAATCACGTGGATTTCCTCTTCATTTCCTTCCTTACAATTATTTACCTACACGAATACGGGTTACATAGAATCATTGTATTACAATTTGTAATGGTATGACAGATTCAATCTATCGCTGAGACCATCAATCATTTATAAAGGTTTTCGTTTAATATCCTGTCATTATGGACAGTGGAGTAGAAGGCTATACATGCCAGTTAATAGATTGTTAAGAAATGAAATGGGTCGGCATTTATTACAGGGAATCTCGACTTCAATGGAATACTTGGTAAAAAATGGCCAAGCTTGGTGTGTTGTTAAACTACGCATAGTTGCGAGTTCCGTAATTTCATGCAAGACAAAATAGAAATTATGATTGAAAAAACAAATGTTCATAATTTATTTTATTTGCACTTAAATGTAAATCCATTTCCATACTTTTATTTCTTTGTAAATTAGTTAATAAAACACGCATAATGCCCTTCTTTATAAAATGAATGCCAGCGCCAGTTTTTTACCGTTTTCTAGGTAATTTAACTTCAGGGCAACTTGTTCACGTACTAACTTTTGTATGGTTGCTTGCGCATAGTAGTTCTGGGTAAGTAATACGAGATAAAAGAACTTGTCGTATAATAATCATACTAATATCTGGGCAACCGAGCTTCGCTCGGTTCTGTTTCGTATCCTTGACATGTGTCGCCATCTAGTTCAAATATGAATAGTACCTACATCGAGCGAAAGAATTCTCAGCCTTAACAACACAACTACTCCACACGAGATGGCGCGCATTTCGCCACAAAAACTCAAATAGTGTATTTTCTATTCGTTTTAGCCTTGACCTGTGTCGCCATCTAGTGTTTGCAATAAATAGTACTTACATCGACCGAAAGAATTCTGTCTTAACAGTACAACTACTGCACACGAGATGGCGCGCGAAGAAAAACGCATGAAAACTCGAAAATTCGCGTTTTCCGGGACCTAAGGATAAGTTAGACCGATTTTTCACCCCCAAAAACCCCCACATAACAAATTTCTGCGAAATCGTTAGAGCGGTTTCCGAGATCGTCAGTGTAAAAAAATATATAAATAAATAAATAAATAAATAAATATACAAGAATTGCTCGTTTAAAAGTATAAGATTAAACGCTCACCTTGCAGGTACTTTTTTACTTCTTGTAGGTATTCGTTTAGCTTGTTTAGGATAACTTTCAATAGTATTTAAACAATCGTGATATAATACAAAGCTTTTCAGTCGAGGACCATGTTTAGGCCACGAAGCTTGCTGTTGCTAATAGTACGGTACGAGAGTGAAAAGCTTAGTTATACCACTATTGTATACAATACTTTTTCTATGAGTCATCATCTTCATCACCAAAATGGACGAAAAATATCATCATTCAAGCTAAAATTAATGTTAAGGTGGCTCGCTTTCCATACAAAAAACATCTACCATTTATTTAGTTACCGCACACTACAACTAAATAAAAATATGCGCATACATCTACTATACATTATCCATCGTCGCAGTATTGAACGAAATACATTGTTTCATACAGAAATCATGGACAAATCCATGTGAATTTTTTATTAATTTTACGAAAATGTGCGTGCCAAATTTTGTGTACAGACACAGAGCCGTCATATTTCGCGCATTTTTAGTTGACATTGTCATCAGTGACACTTGGCTCTTGACAAGTAATTATATAAAGATATTGGTTTACTTAACTCAAGCAGACTCAGAAATAATGACGCATTTTGTCAATAAAGATACATATCGTGTATTTCGACACTGCTAGTGTAAATCGAAATGGCGTCTCGGTCAAACGCATTGACTATGAAGCAGAAGATCTCGAGTTCCATTCCGGAGTCTTTTTTTAATCATTTGAACTTTTTTTGGATTTATTAAGTTTTTTTATATTTTTTAATAGAATAAATATTCTATTAAAAAAGACTCTTACTATATTTCTTTCCTATTTTTTATTTTCATACAAAAATACAATACAATCTTTATTGTGCCTTTGTTGATAAAATAAAATATTACACGTCAGGTCAGGTACATAGGATAGGTCATAGTGTGGGCATAGTATTAGTAATGTGCTGACTTCCTTACATTTACCACAGATCAAATAATACATACATACATACATACATACAATCACGCCTGTATCCCATAAAGGGGTAGGCAGAACACATGAAACTACTGAAGCTTCAGTGCCACTCTTGGCAAATAAGGGGTTGAAAGAAAACGAAACTGTGACATTGCAGTGACAGGTTGCCAGCCTCTCGCCTACGCCACAATTTAACCCATATCCCACAGTCGCCTTCTACGACACCTACGGGAAGAAAGGGGTGGTGAAATTCTTAACCCGTCACCACGCAGCACGCACGCAGGCTAGAGTCTTTAAAAAGCAGAATATCAAAAAAATCAAAACGGTCCGACACAGATAAAAATAATAACAATCTGTATTGACAAAATCATTGCTCTATCTTCAAAAACCAGGGAGGAAATAGTCGAGAGCGTTAGTGTGGAGAATTGACCCCTACCGTATCGTCTTATCAATATATTTAAATTTGCAGGTCCCGACGTCCCGCCGTACAGGATGCCGCCGGCGCCGGACGCGGCACTGCCCGGTGCGCCCGCGCCGGCCGCGCTCCACACACACTCCAATAAGTTTCCTGTAAGTACCTATTTTAACTATTTTTAAAACAAACACTTTGATGGACAGTGGTTTCGACGACCGGTTTGGCTCAGTCGGTAGTGACCTGGCCTGCTGAGCCGCGGTCCTGGGTTCGAATCCCGGGAAAGGGCATTTATTTGTGTGATGAGCACAGATAGTTGTTCCTGAGTCGTGGATGTTTTCTATGTATACATATAAGTATGTATTTATCTATATAAGTATGTATATCGTCGCCTAGCACCCATAGTACAAGCTTTGCTTAGTTTGGGGCTATGTTGATCTGTGTAAGGTGTCCCCCAATATTTATTTATTTATTTTATTTTGAAAACAAACACTTTGATGGACAGTGGTTGAAATTCTTAGGACATTTTTTTCTCCTGTCGGGATCGAAAGACCTCGCGATCCTGAGTATGAATCGCGTTAAAAATACCCATGTTACAAAAACACACATTACATGTTACATGTAGGGGGGGTACCCTAATAAAACATTTTTTCCATTTTTTATTTTTGCACTTTGTTGGCGTGATTGATATACATATTGGTACCAAATTTCAGCTTTCTAGCGCTAACGGTTACTGAGATCATGGGGTCTCATCCGGAACAGTGCAAAATTATTTCCAAATAGAAATCATAGATGGCGCTAAGTGTCACGATTGACGATTATTATTTTTTTATCAAATAGATTTAAAGGTATTTGAAGCGTCATAAATTAAGTACATTATAAATTAAATACAAACATCGATGACAACACAAATTTAATGCATTATTTTAGAAATTTTCAAAGAAATAATATCACGTAATATATTGCTACTGACTATGACGCAACAACGTGAATAACCTGCGCGCGACAGTATCGAGCTACCTAAATTTTATTGCATATTGTCACTAGATGGAGCTGTCACTATCTGCAGTATACTGCCAACGAAACGGTGCGATTGTGTGCGTTCCGTTCATTGAGATATATGTACTACGTACTATAGGCGACGTTGCCAGACGGAAACTCTGCACAAGCTGACAAATGCGCGGAGTGCGCGAAGCGGTAATTTACGCGTAGAGTAGTAAGTCCACCATCAGATGTGACACATTATTATATTCCGCCTGTCAAAATTATTATTATTATTATTTTTTTATTTATTTCAAAAAAAAACTTATGACTATATTACATTTTTTTCTTTTCGCCAAACTGGAACCAGTTTGTTGGCGAATAGTGCGCTCTCAAACATATTTTACCTTAATTAAGTTGTTTACCACAAACCACAATGCAACTTACAACTAACATGCGTTTGCGTACCTACTTCGTCTCACGACAGCAGACATTATTTATTTATTTACAACTTAAAAAATACAAAGTAAGCGATCACTGCCGCCCATGGACACCCGAAACACCAGGGGTGTTGGAGGTGCGTTGCCGGCCTTTAAGATGGATGTACGCTCTTTTCTTGAAGATTTATCTTCTTCTTTAAAATACAAATATATACTTATATATAATAATATATATATAGTGCGGTCAGTTTTTTTGGACAAAGCGTAGGTATCCATTGTTCTCTTTTTTCATGACCAGGCCAAAGAAAACAGCAAAAAGTGAGCGTGCTAAAAATACAATTTTACTCAATAACTGTTAACAATCAATAAACAAATTAACTTTTTTTTTAATATTATAGTAACATAATTCATAAAGTAGTAAGTAGTTACCTAATAATTTTCCAAATTGAAATAAATATATTTCGCAAATCTATTAGAGGTGAAACACATTAGTAGGAACAATGAAAATGGCACATCTGCGCGGTTAACTTTTTAGTCTATGACTGCGTCACCAAAATCGCGCAGCCTCGCTCCCGCTCGCGTGTTCGTAGAATATTCAGCTGTCAGCCGATAATATTTGTTTGTGTACGTTAATAATGTAGGTATACGTTTGTAGTAGTGTGCGTGACAAAAATGTCGTCTATTTCTATTAAACAGCTGCCAATGATCGAAATTCAAATTAGTTGAACAATTTCCATTGAAAAAAAAAGTTTGTAATGCATCGGTCCGAATTGTGGATATTAGTTTTATCATCTTTTAGTAGATACAATTGAATGTAAAATTATTTATTTTGCCTGACACTCTTGAGTATTTTTTATGCCGTTATTTTAATTTTACAATATAATATTTGGAATATAGTGCTTATAATTATTAAATATAAAACATTTTTTAAATACTTTTTGATACAAAATCATACTTCATTGATTTGGAACAATGCTTTTTATCGGACCTACAGTCAACCAATTGGAACCCTAGGCCACTGTAGAACTATGTCATAGTAACGTTATAAATCAGATTGTAAGAAACCTCTTACTGCTTATCATTTTGACATGGTTGTAGAGTGGCCTAGGGTTCCAATTGGTTGACTGTACATCCGACACTATCGGAAGCGTTTATCGGATGTAGGATGTCGATCTGACACCCGATATCGGATCGGATAATGTGAAAACGGCCTAAGCATTAACCGTTAGTGCGTTTTCACATTATCCGATCCGATATCGGATGTAGGACCGATATCCCATACATTGAAGCCGCCATCTTTGATTTTTGCCTTTGAAATCCTTCCGACATTTGCTACATGCACGACCGATGCGATGCATGCGAAATCAAACCTTATCGATATGGAAGTATGAGACGCGACGATTGCCGACTGGCTAGGATTTCCGAACGCACACGAATGCGCGCTCGGTCGCCGATTTGCGGCGGAGTGGGCCTAGACCTCGACGCGACGCCGCACTTGCGTCGCGCGAAGCGCAACAGCATTTTAAAACATTATTATTGTACAAATATAATTATTTATTAACCACATCTAGAGATGGGTAACTACCCAGGTAAATACCCGACGGTGGGTATTTACCGGGTAAATACCCGATATTTACCTACCCGCGGGTAAATACGCGGGTATTTTAATTTTTCTTCCAAATTTGACGTTTTTAAATGGTGTTTGGCCGAAAATAGATTAATTTAAGTCAGTCTTTGTAATTGTACACATGATGTTTATTCAAATTGGGAACGAATAGGTTGCTATGAGATAAAGAGTGATTTTAGTGTATCACTCCAACTATAAAAATCGTGTAATATCATTCTCTGACATACGGAAATAATTTCAAATGCTTTTAGTATAAATTATAAGTTTGATAAATTAAAACTGTAAATAAAAATATGTGAATAAAAATATTTTAAAAATCTCTTTTTCAAGCTCATAACTCATACATAGTATGTTTTATGACAAAAATGCATATAAACTTTTTTGTAGGAAATTGTGTATACTTTAGTTCGTACATACAATACTTTTCGATATTAATGATAGTTTCCATGAAATATGAAAAAAATACATTTTACCCCCTAACCCCACCATAACCCCCTCCAACCAGTACTAGGAAGTTTATCTTTATCGTATAAATACGACTAATTAATGCAATCTTAAAAGCACTCATAAAACATATTTTTTAAATTATTTTTAAAAATATACATTAAAAACTTCTGTAAACTTAATTGTATATTTGACTGAACAGTTTCGTTTCAAATTGTGTATAAAAATTACAACCACTAACTTAGTATTTATCTCCATTTTAACACAAATCAGCATGTCCAACATGAAATGAATCTACCCGTCAATTTGGGTAGATACGGGTAAATACCGGGTAGATAGGTATTTACCGGGTAAATACCTGGGTGGGTAGATTGGGTATTTACCCACGACCCATCTCTAACCACATCAGCCCCCCCCCGACCAAACTAAACCAAAACACACTACATTTTTGCATTTTTCCCCTCGCTAGGTCGGAAACACGCGTTTTGTCCTTCAATACCAGCAGGTAAAAAGCCACTAGTGGATAAAGTAATTTGACCTTGAATATAGTCATATAGTGAATCTAGTGATGAAGATATGTTTTACCACCTGTGGAACTCCTGGAAGCAGTGATAAACGCGTTTTTTGCGTTGTACTTTCCTCGCTATAGTGAGGGAAAATGTTGTTGTGTATCGTGGTTCAACTATAGAATACTTTCGCTTGCTCGTTTTTCAATTCCACACTCGCTGTTAAAATACAACTTTGCACTCTTGTATAACAAATAACTATGTATTTTATATTTTTGAATATATTTTTTCAGACTGGCACTTAAAAAGAGTTTAAACGTTTTTTTTTTCTAAAAACCTAAATTTTTCAACAAAGGTTTTACTTTTCACTTTTCGACATCTATCAATGAGAAAGGACCTTTTGTAGTAAGAAACAATACGATTTTTTTATGTAAAAACGATAATGTAAAAACGGCCTAAGGGTTACCAAGGCTCGATCGGCGCGCCTAGTGGACGCCAGGCTTAAATTGTCTGGTCTTGGTGTTTTAATAATTTTATGTGTTTATAGTCGTAATTTATTTGCGAAGTATTAATTTTATATCTGTATTTTTAAATTACACTATGTTGTGGTACCGGGAAGCATATTTTAACTTAAAAGGACGTAATGACAACATTTCATACCATGTTTCAGAAAATAAATAGTTTCGGAGTTTAAATTAAGTTTGCAGTGTTTGCACAATTTTATGAATAAAAATATTACTCTCGAAAATGTTTTATCAAATACGTACTTTACATTTTGTTCATTATGTTTACTACATGTACATTCTTAGCTATTATACTTATGTATTTCTTACATAATAATATTCATTTCCATATTTCTAATTAACTACGCGCCTGCTTTAGAGTGCTTTAAATTTTAACAAATCAATGCATCCTTTGGTCGGGGGCTGGGGCCTCTCAACTCAAGGTCGCCGGCGCCGTGGTCGCGGGGCGCGGGGCGTGGGGCGCGGGGTGGGGCGCCGCGGATCTCGTTCATTCAATTCCGCTTGCATGTGTTGCGGACAGAGCGAGTATATTATACGTACGCGGCGAGCACACATACAAGCCGCACGGCAACGCCATCTAGTAATGTTCGACTTTAAACGTCCATGTGACGTTATAGGTTTAGTGCGTGAAAGCTAAAACAGATGTCGCAAGATGTTGCAGTTTGATGACTATTTCGACGTAGGATACTGATAAGAGTTTTGTTGGCCACGCGTGGCTACTGGCGCCATCTAGCTCTTTGAGTGTGGATTAAATTTAGCCTACAGGTCTAGAATACTTAGGACGGCGCCCATTTTTAGTATGGGATTAGGTATCTGTACTAGTATTATTTGATCTGTGATACTGATAAGAGTTTTGTTGGCCACGCGTGGCTACTGGCGCCATCTAGCTCTTTGAGTGTGGATTAAATTTAGCCTACAGGTCTAGAATACTTAGGACGGCGCCCATTTTTAGTATGGGATTAGGTATCTGTACTAGTAAACTAGTATTATTTGATCTGTGCTGAGATTATCCGCGGACAGACGGACGGACGGACAGACAGACAGACATGGCGAAACTATAAGGGTTCCTAGTTAACTACGGAACCCTAAAAACTATTCTTTATCGCCACTATATCGCCACAAACTAGACGTAAACAATTCCCCGGATGTTATATCTATCAAGGAACTAGATAGTAATAATTACTATCTAGTTCCTTGATAGATATATTTTATACAATTATTTTCGGTATTCATTATGTTTCGATTACCTATTTGGATTTTTTTTACGAAGCGCGAATCAACAATGGTTCAAATACTGTTTTAATTAATAACATACATACATTAATTCAAGCCCGTTTTCCCATAACGGGGTAGGCAGCCCATGAGCCCACATGGAACTACTAAAGTGTCAGTCCCACTCTTGGCAATTGACGGGTTGGGAGCTGTTTTCATTAAACTGGTAAATTTCTGACAATATGCCGTTTCTTGCGATATTTTCCATAAGTTTTGTATGAGTTACAGCAATTTGATCCCAAAACCCATTTTTAGGGCTCCGTAGTCAACTAGGAACCCTTATAGTTTCGCCATGTCTGTCTGTCCGTCCATCCGTCCGTCCGTCCGCGGATAATCTCAGTGCATGCCCGTTAGCACTAGAAAGCTGAAATTTTGTACCAATATGTACATCAATCACGCCGACAAAGTGGTAAAATATAATTTTTAAGAAAAAAAAACCGTCGCCTTTCGGGTTCTGGTGAAAGCTACTTGCGAATGTTGGATTATGTAGAAATGTGTAAGTATTTTTTTAAACTGCTTTTAATGCTTTAATTATTAGATGGCAACACAAATGAATATACGTATAACGTTAAGGTTTGAGGAGTTTCCTCAATTCCTCATGAATCCGATTATATTATAAGAAATCGAAGCTTGACAAACTTTGACTTCAAAACTTATGCTTAACAAACATAACTAAATAAATGTCACTGTTTTGAACTTAAATGCATGCTTTTCTTACAAAAATACCAAAGTCACTATGAGTGTGCCGTTCAGGTTTGAGGAGTTTGGTTCTGGCCATCATCAGCAGTTCCACTGCACCAAATGTCACTGTTCTGGATGAAAGTGCATGCTGTTCTTATAAAAATACCAAAGTCACTATAAGCGTGCCGTTCAGATTTGAGGAGTTCGGTTCTGACCATCATCAGAAATTCCACTGCACCAAATGTCACTGTTCTGGACGAAAGTGCACGCTGTTCTTATAAAAATGGCAAAGTCACTATAAGCGTGCCGTTCAGATTTGAGGAGTTTGGTTCTGGCCATCATCAGCAGTTCCACTGTACCAAATGTCACTGTTCTGGACGAAAGTGCATGCTGTTCTTATAAAAATACCAAAGTCACTATAAGCGTGCCGTTCAGATTTGAGGACTTCGGTTCTGACCATCATCAGAAATTCCACTGCACCAAATGTCACTGTTCTGGACGAAAGTGCATGCTGTTCGTATAAAAATACCAAAGTCACTATAAGCGTGCCGTTCAGATTTGAAGAGTTCCGTTCTGGCCATCATCAGCAGTTCCACTGCACTAAATGTCACTGTTCCGTACCTAAATGCATGCTGTTCTTTTAAAAACACAAAAATCACCATATGTATGCCTTTCAGATTTGAGGAGTTCCCTCGATTTCTCCAGGATCCCATCATCAGAACTGGGTTCTGAGAAAAATGGGACCAATCTGTATGCATATACATTCAATCAAAAAAAAATTTTTCAAAATCGGTCCAGTAACCACGGAGATATCGAGGAACAAACATAAAAAAAAAAAACATACAGACGACTTGATAACCGTCCTTCTTGAGATATGAGGCGACGGTTAAAAATTAATAAAGTCATGTCATTGATTACGAATCTGATCACATAATTGGATTATCAGATATAATTAGATATCGAAAGTTATAAAATGATGGATACAGGTTACGCAAAAACAGATGCGGGTGAAATTCGGAAGACACAATGGCGTACAAAATCGGAGTTTTGCTGATATCTCTCTTCGTTGGGAGTTTAGGTAAGTGCCTATTCTTGTTTTTTCTAATACTTTATCCATATGTATTTATTTATATATACCAGTACCGGGGTCTCCACACTTGTTTGCTTTAGGGCCAAATGCCACTGGCCACAGATGGTAAATCGTTGATGTTAATTCGAAAAAGCAGTTGCCCTAGACTAGATCCCTGACTGACAAGGTTTTCGAGTAGGAAGACATTACGCTTTAGGCACTGGTCCCATCGCGAGCTAGTAAGCTATGACCTATCGGCTACAAAAACGAACAAAAGATAAGCACTCCCGTGCAAATAAAAGAGACACGGCGATTTTGATAGCTCACCGCTGGGCGAGTAACTATAAACATCGCCGTGTCTCTTTTATTTACACGGTAGTGATTATCTTTTGTTCATTTTTATAGCCGATAGCTCATAGCTTACTAGCTCGCGGTGGGACCAGTGCCTTACTAGAACAATTGGCTGGTGAGACCTACGTTTTTTGACAAGCTTTGCTTGATATGATCAAGGGCCCATTTAGACGGTACGAGAACTCGCATACGAGTTTTATTACATTGCGGTATTTGACGGCTGTGCAAAATTGTATGTACCCTCAACAGCCCGCAATGTAACTAAAATCGCATGCGAGTTCGCACGCCGTCTAAATCAGTTCTGATTATGTTATAAGCACGACACACGAGCTAAATAAAGAATAAAATAAATAATTAAAAAATTAAAAACACGACTGCAGTTTTAAAGCGAACTGAAAAGATGAAAATAATCTTTGGACATGCTGGTCAGTCAACTTGATTAATATAAAATGGAATAATGAGTGTTTAGTCAGGTTCAAAATTAGCTAAATCAAAAGTTAATCTCATGGAGGATATCGTGACCGTACCTGGATATTTTATTTCGATTGCAGTCGGGGGACAATGGAAACTTGACATGAAGGTCCCCCGACTGCAATCGAAATAAAATATCCAGGTACGGTCACGATATCCTCCATGAGATTAACTTTTGACTTAGCTAATTTTGAACCTGACTAAACACTCATTATTCCATTTTATATTAATCAAGTTGACTGACCAGCATGTCTAAAGATTATTTTCATCTTTTCAGTTCGCTTTAAAACTGCAGTCGTGTTTTTAATTTTTTAATTATTTATTTTATTTCTTACATTTTAGTGACCACACAAAACAACCATAATTTTAATATTTTCTATACGTCATGGAGTTGGCTCTTGATATTTTAGCATGAAACATGTAGATAACTTTAACGGCGTTCGCTTTTAGTCACTTGTGTTGTGTGTGTTACTTTTGTTCTGTGCTTAAGCACTGACAACATATCTATTGCATTGCCATAACTCGGCTACAGAGGACAGACAGAATGGCACACCGTAACACCAACACTCTTTCTCTGCGCCCCTACAAAATCGGCGCCCGGCGTTGGACTGCGTGCGTGGCTTCACCCGGCTATGAGGTATGAGGATGCTTCCGGCGCCCGGCCTTCTAGCGCGTGACTCTTAATATGATGGGGCCTTCGGTTCCCGGCCTTGGACCGCGGATGTTGAGCTTCACCCGACTCAAAATATGAGGGCGCCCTGGGCGCCCGGCCATGGATCGCGTGCGTCGGGCTCCGCCCGACTCTATCTACGAGGGCGCCTTCCGCGCCCGGCCTTCGACCGCATACGTCGGGCTTCGCCGGCTCTATGTATGAGGGCGCCTTCGGCGCCTTGCCTTGGGCCGTGTACGTCGGGCTCCGCCCGATTCTAAGTATGAGGGCGCCTTCGGCGCCCGGCCCTGGACCACGTGCGTCGGGTTTTGCTCGACTCTCAATACGAGGCCTTTGGAGGCCGCCGGGGCCGGCCTTTGACCGCATGCGTCGGGCTTCACCGGCTCGAAGTATGAGGGCGCCTTCGACGCCCGGCCATGGACCGCGTGCATCAGGATTCACCCGAGTCTAAGTATGAGGGCGCCTTCAACCGCGTGCGTCGGGCTTCGCCCGACTCTAAATATTTATGAGGGCACCTTCGACGCCCGGCCATGGACCCCGTGCGTCAGGCTTCACCCGAGTCTAAGCATGAAGGCGCCTTCAACCGCGTGCGTCGGGCTTCGCCCAACTCTAAGTATGAGGGCGCCTTCAACCGCGTGCGTCGGGCTTCGCCCAACTCTAAGTATGAGGGCGCCTTCAACCGCGTGCGTCGGGCTTCGCCCAACTCTAAGTATGAGGGCGCCTTCAACCGCGTGCGTCGGGCTTCGCCCAACTCTAAGTATGAGGGCGCCTTCAACCGCGTGCGTCGGGCTTCGCCCAACTCTAAGTATGAGGGCGCCTTCAACCGCGTGCGTCAGGCTTCACCCGAGTCTAAGTATGAGGGCGCCTTCAACCGCGTGCGTCGGGCTTCGCCCAACTCTAAGTATGAGGGCGCCTTCAACCGCGTGCGTCGGGCTTCGCCCAACTCTAAGTATGAGGGCGCCTTCAACCACGTGCGTCGGGCTTCGCCCGATTCTAAGTATATGAGGGCGCCTTCGGCGCCCGGCCTTGGAACGCGTGCGCTGGGCTTCGCTCGAATCTTTAAGTCTAGGTAGATATAGCTTAGACGGGGCTTTATGATCGTATTGTCTAATAAATAGTAATGTAGACAGAGATTTTCTAAATCTGCCCTTGACGGAGCCCCATGTTGTGGGACTCCTATTCCTGTGCAGTTTGCCCATCGGGCATTTGAATATACCTACCGAACCTAAGCTACCTAATTTACGTCAAAATATGCGTTTGGTTACTATGCGTATTTCTTACATTGCTTGTTCTAGTTAGTTAATGTTTCAGCGTATAGGGCAATTTGCCGTTTTAAATTGGTCAATATGCTCTATCAGGCTCAGAATCAATAGCTTTGAATGTAGAATTCTCACATATTTAGAATCTTTTTAGAAAAGTTAAAAGTAACAGCTTCTTGAATCCATACAACAAAATATACGCCAATCCCAGAAAACTACCAATACCTAATGCCAAATGATCTCCACTTACGAATGAGTATTATGCTATGCGTAATGAGACTCATCTAATTGTTATTCGGCCAAAGAAGCGGTCGGTGAACCGCTGTTGGCGTGCCGAAAATCACCGTATTTTTCCTCGAAAAATCAGTCGGTACCTGCTTTGATCTGTAAATCGACGCAGATTTCTTTTTTATCTTTATGATCGTATTTCCTAATAAACAGACGTAGATGTCTACATTTACAATTAAGTTTTTACGTTTTCGACCCTGTTCGCGCGATTCATAATCTATTAACTAGGTCCCAGAATATCACTAGTACCTATTGTTATACCGGATACTTATGTTTTCTAGTGTCCTCTATCTAAAGTCTTCATTCTAATGTCTCATTCAATAATATTTGTTCTTATTACATTTATTTAAGTTACTTAGTTTGAAAACTCTTAATCTCTCAAAACAAGACATATACGCATATAATGTGTATATATTATTAATCGCCTTTCAAAGCTCTTCATTTTGATACCCCACTCGATAGGTTTGCAAAAAAAAATTTTTCAAAAGTTTGCGTATTATGACGTAATACGTCCGCCATATTGAATTTTATGTGACGTAACATATCCTATGTTCATTGGGGTGATGTAAGGATTCTAATGATGCATCATTCATTTAAATCGGTTAAGGCATTCAGAAGTTATGGTGGAACAAAGAAACTCACATACATACATACATACAAACATGAACGCTGAAAACAATACACTCTTTTTTTGGGGCAGTCGTGTAAAAATAGGCAAGTGCAATGGTATCTCGGTACTTAGCGAGATTCGCAATTACAATCCCGATATTTGCGTATACGACGATACTTTTCTACCTATAAAAAATTTCAACTTTATCAGAAACCGGGCAGTGAAATCCAGAGCAAGATTTGACCCGTGAAATCTTATGGATCTGTAAAAACAAAGTCATAAAATTCCAAAATAACAGTGTTTATTTATTTATAAGTCACGTATCGCTAATTAGGTAAGAGTGATTTTTGTTAAGCCGTCAATCGGTAGATAACACTGTTGAATTGGTGATGAATTAGCTACGATAAAAACGCTTAAATGATTAGTCTAACATTGATAATTGATTGTTAATTGATTGGGAGTTTTATAGTTAAAATAACATTGATAACCTTTGAAATAGTTCATTATCGATAATAGGTGACAATTGTAATAATATTTACCAACAAATGATGCAGGTAGAGAATTACTGTCAAAGTGAAATTTGTAGGTAGTCACAATGAATTTACTGTGTGTGTGTGTGGATTGAGTGAGCACCTTCCGAAAATAAAAAAAAATATGCTGATCATTTAGTAAAAGTTCTAAAACAATTGTAAAACGAATCTCTGAATTTGTAAAAAGATAAATCAAAAGATACAGCCATTAACATGTGCTCACTCAGTTCTCACAAACCACCAATGAAAACAGTGAATATATTCATTTAACATATAATATTTATATACTAACATTTAGTAAAAAATAGGCCAACCTACCTCTATAAATATTAGATCACCTAGTGACGTATTAAATTTTTTACAAATAGTTTCTTATGCTCACTCAATCCACACACTTTTGAAAAGCCGAATTTTGATGAAAAACATAAGATTTAGACCGCTATTATATGTGTATAGTTTAGTAAAAGTGAAATGGGAATTTGTAAAATACAAAACGAACCACTAACGTGTCAAGTTTTTTTATAATAAATTTTTGTAAGTGCTCACTCAGTCCACACGTTTTGAGAAAGTTAAAAATGTAAATATCTTACGATTTGTAGCACCTAAGACACTCGAAAGTACTTCAACATTTAGTAAAAATTTTTACTAAATATCCACCATCTAATATTTTATATTCGTTGTCTGGTTTTAAAGATATTCAGACATAACTTTTCTCATACAAATGTATCAAGTAGGGTGACCACACTATGTCGGCTCCTGATTTTCCCCACCTTCCCATTGTCATATTGAGATTGGGGAGTTTCGTTCGTTCAATTTTGATAATATTAAACTAATACATACCATATTAATTATCCATCTGCAAACTGTTTTTAGGTTATGTTCTTGGCCTAGTGATGATGTGTATTGTGCAATTTTTATCGACGTCAGGATAATAACCATATCGACATGCATGCATTAAAAAGGACATGAATGATAATTGGTAAGAAACAAAGAATATAATACTTCACTAGTAAGAAACCAGAACCTGGTAATCTAATCGCGCTAACAGATGAGCGTACCGGATTTGTAAGTGGGAGCGAGAAATAGTTATTCTTTTCTCGCTCCCACTTACAAATCCGGTAAACTATTATCAAAATTGAACGAAACTCCCCAATCTCAATATGACAATGGGAAGGTGGGGAAAATCAGGAGCCGACATAGTGTGGTCACCCTACTTGATACATTTGTATGAGAAACTAGCTTTTACCCGCGGCTTCGCCCGCGTAATAAAAGTATTCTTATTGAAACGTTTACAAAAAATAAGATTTTCATTTGGATCCGTAGGTTTCTTTGTAGGTAGGTTCGACTCTATTGATCGAAAAGTGGTAAACCACTTTTTTGGCTGACTGCACCTTACACATATTACTATTGTTTTAAAAGAAATTCTTGCAATGATTGTAGAATTGTTACACAGCGACCACAGCGTAGGTAGTAGGTACGAATATGTATGTATTTTACCTATATGAATATTTATAGTGGGGAAACTTCATACAACCCACATAGCCAGTATATCTCGACGCTATGGTCGGTAAGGTAAAAAATACTTCCTTGCATTATCGCTTACAATTTTTTCCATTTTGCTTATACTAATTGCAAACGTAAACATATAAAAGGCAAGCAAACAACGATCCTCTTACAGCACATTCAATGTAAAAGTTATTACGGATGCAGGATACTCACCGATGCCTACTTACATACTAATCCCTTCCCACTGAGCCACCTGCATTTTACACTGCCTAGATATCGATTGCCGACCGATTATTCCGACCCCAATCCCTATTCTTATCCCCGTCCGTATCTCTATCCTTGTCCCCGTCCCCGTCCTCGTCCCGTCCCTGTCCCCGTCCCTCTCCTATCCCTGTCCCCGTCCGTCCCCTATCCCTATCCCCGTCCCCATCCCCTATTCCTATCCCTATCCCCGTCCCCATCCCCTATTCCTATCCCTATCCCTATTCTTATCCCCGTCCCTATCTCTATCCTTGTCCCCGTCCCCGTCCCGTCCGTCCCCGTCCCTCCCCTATCCCTATCCCCGTCCCCTATCCCTATCCATAGGGATAGGGATAGGGATAGGGATAGCCCTATCCCTATCCAAATCCCTTCCCTATCCCTATCCCTATCCCTATCCCTATCCCTATCCCTATCCCTATCCCTATCCCTATCCCTATCCCTATCCCTATCCCTATCCCTATCCCTATCCCTATCCCTATCCCTATCCCTATCCCTATCCCTATCCCTATCCCTATCCCTATCCCTATCCCTATCCCTATCCCTATCCCTATCCCTATCCCTATCCCTATCCCTATCCCTATCCCTATCCCTATCCCTATCCCTATCCCTATCCCTATCCCTATCCCTATCCCTATCCCTATCCCTATCCCTATCCCTATCCCTATCCCTATCCCTATCCCTATCCCTATCCCTATCCCTATCCCTATCCCTATCCCTATCCCTATCCCTATCCCTATCCCTATCCCTATCCCTATCCCTATCCCTATCCCTATCCCTATCCCTATCCCTATCCCTATCCCTATCCCTATCCCTATCCCTATCCCCCTATCCCTATCCCTATCCCTATCCCTATCCCTATCCCTATCCCTATCCCTATCCCTATCCCTATCCCTATCCCTATCCCTATCCCTATCCCTATCCCTATCCCTATCCCTATCCCTATCCCTATCCCTATCCCTATCCCTATCCCTATCCCTATCCCTATCCCTATCCCTATCCCTATCCCTATCCCTATCCCTATCCCTAACCCTATCCCGTTCCTGTCCCTGTCCCTGTCCCTGTCAAATTATCATGCTAGGAGGTGAACTTTGAATAATCTTTTCTTAGTGCTCCTCTAAGGAACTTCCGTGTCAATTTGAAATCTCTTGAAAATACTGCCGTCCTATCACTAGAACCCATCTAAGCTGCATATTACCAGTTTTCATTTGGATAAATATTCTTAAATAGGAAAGAATTCCCCATCGACTGGTCTTGGAATCATATTTTTATCATTTTTAGTTACCGAGATACAGAGTCGACATACCTCGCTAAGTGCACTATTTTATAACCCTTTTCAATAGTATAAAACCGCAAACCCACATTTGTCTTCTATAACTTATATTAAAGCGCTTAGCAGTTGTTTATCTTCATAGTTTTATCACACGATACATAACTATAACAACGTTACTTGACATAAGCTTCATAAATTCCCATTAAAGCCCTTTAACCGTGTATTTAAAGACTTTCATTGTAATTTCGGTTACAAATACATCACTAAAACCTAGTTACTGCGCTTTACGGTGAATTTATTACTAAAAAATATTCATAATGCCACACTGAAACAGGACAAACCAGCAAAGCTACGCTAAAACCCCGCTAGTTGTAAAAGTATACCTTCCAAAGTTATTGCGCCAGTCCGACAGTCGGCCGAGCGGCTCGCGCGCAGAAGGTTGTGCGAAGGCTGTAGTGACCGGTGAATGAACATTTTCTCCTTAAAATGTTAAGAAACCGAAGACCAGGTAAGTGTTAAATTTTTTTTTTAAGGTTTTTTTCAAGCACAACTTGCGTTTTGCTAACGTATTATCACACGTTTGCCGCGCAATCAAGAGCCCAGTTAAAACTATTGTGTACAAATAAAGCGTAAACAAAAAAGTCAAGAAATTACATTGTACCATCCTATTGCTATGTAGGCATTGCCATAGCCACATACATTTTCTAAGCATTTATTTACCTTACAATGTTTTAGTACCTATGTAGGTATGGATTACTTGCGCAACATTATATTACCGTCAAGCTGATTTAATAATGCAGTCAAAAATCAAATTAATTAATGTTATTTCTTTTAGGCTTGTTACGAACTTCAGGATACAAACGATAACAGAGATCTGCGAATAAAACGAATACCGAAAAACCGACCACAAGTCATCACACCAGCAGTAAGTTTAATAAATGTAGAACAGAAGGGGATTGCTCAACTCGATCTTTACCAAGGAACATTCTATCGTTGTGTATTGTTTCAAGAATTTTTGAGATTGATACCTCAGAATTCTTTGCCTAACTTAGCCACGTCGAACGTTTCTGCTTTAATTTTCAATGCTGACGAAAATACATCAATTTTAAAACTCCCTTTTACTGGTCCAAGCTAAAACCGTTGCTGACGATCATCGAATTTGGGTTTATCCTTCGTTGTAACAAAATCGAACAAAGTTTACTTCATTAATCATTCGTAAAATGCTTCTCATCTTGATATAAGGAAAAAGGTTTTTGACTATTCTGTCGCAGACGCATTGAAATTACAAGTGATGACTCGAAAGAAGAAGAACTCTATACCTAGCATGTAAAAATTGTAAAATGACAACATATGTATCATCCAAAATGAAGCTTTATCTTGATTTATCCGCTCCAATTCATACAAACAACAGAGAAACAGATTTAAATTTAACCTAGTTAATACAATTTTAAGCAATGATGCACCTGATTTTACCAGAAATTGTTAACAAAGATCTCTATATTGATTCTAGTTTAAAGAAAAAAAAAAGATGTATGATATATAAGTATTCTGCTGTACCAATTCATTCAGACCCTTCAAATCCAGAAGTTTAGATACAGAAAAGGAGGACTGACCTACACATAAGTACATATAACCATTTATCGATGTAGAACTACCTTCGATATAGAGCACTACACTCGTAATATTAATATTAATAATACAACTGTCGAAAACCAAACGCACAAAAAAAGAAAAATAAATTTTAAAAAGAACGGAATCAAGCGGAAAGAGAAAATTATTATGTCAAACAATCCTAAATGTATTTTGAATTTTTGAAGTATAAAATAAATAAAGATTGCTATTTTCACTTGCTTGGCGAATAATAAATGAAATCCGTGTTTCTTTTTGTAAGAACTGCCAATGTCAACCGTTTTTAACCTTATATAACTCGGTAATAAAAACATTATTTTAATAGTGTATTATAGTAATAATACGAATAACTTTGGATATCCAAGAGCGACACCTTTCGCCGTGTCGGTATAGCAAATTGATTTGTTGCAATGTAAAAAGCGAATTTTATTGTTTCATATTTATGTTATGTTAGTTTTCACTAATGTTAGAATATTATATTAAGTTTAAATATGTTAATTTGTAACATAACTTATAACGAGGTTTTTTATGCATGCAAATAAATGGTTAGAATATCATACAGTTGTCTTTTATTCATTTAACAAATTGAATTGCTCTTGAAACTTAGTGCAGGTACTGCAGGTAAACGGGACATTGCTAAAATGATAAACTCCTTTTAAAAAGAATAACAATGCTAAAACCTAGTAATCGTCGCTGGTTTGTCATATAGCGGGCTTTTAGATTAGGAATGCATACAAATTATTTCGATGTTAGTAGTCATTGCATAGCTTAAAAACGGTTACAGCATTTTTTTAGAGCATATACGATAGTATAAAATTGTTTAGTGTCTTTGCGGTTATTAAGCTATGTTTTTAGATTATTATGCAATGCTCAGTTACGATTACTATAAACACGTAAATTTACTTTGCCGTTATTAAGCCATGTTTTATGTATTATTCAATCCTAAAAAACGGCTAAAGTATACTTAACCGTGTTTTAACAGTAAAATCATATATATTTTAGGAATTATTTGCATAACTTAAACACAAAATGGCGAATTTCTAATAAATTAAACAATATTTAATTAAATTGATTTTAAATAATGTTAGCGTGAATTTAGTTTTAATTTAAGAATAAAAGAAATCTGGACTAAATCGACACATTTCTTAGAGATATGGGTTTTTATGTTTTTTGCCCATATCTCAAAACTATCATTTGTGGGTTAGATGGGTTTTAGTGATAGGACGGCAGAATAATGCTATATTTTTTTGATATTTAAACCCCATTGCACCACAACAGGGGAGAAGGTATTTCACTTCCGCCTCGTTAGATTGTAAAAACGTTGTATTTATCGTGATCAGCGACCCGATAAACCATAAAAACGATACCCATATTGATTTTTTGACTTTATCACCCCCTTTTCACCCTTTTAGGGGTTACATTTTCAAAAAACCTGAAACACGTATTCAGTCATATGTCTTAAAGAATCTTCCTGTGAAGTTTCGAATAAAATAGTCAAACTAATCTTGTTTCCCCATACAAACTTTGAACCCCCATTTGACCCCCTTAGGAGGTGAATTTTGGAAAATCCTTTCTTAGTGCTCCTCTACACTATATTAGGAACCTACGTGCCAAATTTGAAATCTCTAGGACCAGCGGTTTCGGCTGTGCGTTGATATGTCAGTCAGTCAGTCAGTCAGTCAGTCAGTCAGTCAGCTTCTTCTTTTATATATTTAGAAGTTATGTCTGAATATCTTTAAAACCAGACAACGAATATAAAATATTAGATGGTGGATATTTAGTAAAAATTTTTACTAAATGTTGAAGTACTGTCGAGTGTCTTCGGTGCTACAAATCGTAAGATATGTACATTTTTAACTTTCTCAAAACGTGTGGACTGAGTGAGCACTTACAAAAATTTATTATAAAAAAACTTGACACGTTAGTGGTTCGTTTTGTATTTTACAAATTCCCATTTCACTTTTACTAAACTATACACATATAATAGCGGTCTAAATCTTATGTTTTTCATCAAAATTCGGCTTTTCAAAAGTGTGTGGATTGAGTGAGCATAAGAAACTATTTGTAAAAAATTTAATACGTCACTAGGTGATCTAATATTTATAGAGGTAGGTTGGCCTATTTTTTACTAAATTTTAGTATATAAATATTATATGTTAAATGAATATATTCACTGTTTTCATTGGTGGTTTGTGAGAACTGAGTGAGCACATGTTAATGGCTGTATCTTTTGATTTATCTTTTTACAAATTCAGAGATTCGTTTTACAATTGTTTTAGAACTTTTACTAAATGATCAGCATATTTTTTTTTATTTTCGGAAGGTGCTCACTCAATCCACACACACACAATTTACTGCCAAATCTGAATCTCTCGATAGAGGACTAAAACTTTTAGAACATCACCATAAGTTTTGACTATTTGAATATGCTTTACCTGATTGTCCAATATGAGAAGGTATAATTAGTGTTGGCCTCTAACCGACTATCAGACAAAGGTGTGGCGCCATTTAATAAGCATATATTTTTAGATTTCTGAGTTTTTTTCTTCAACCTCATTTATCTTCAACGGAGTTATAAGTACATATACCTATATCTTTTTTAATCCGCAATAAGTCCTTAGCCTGAACCTTAACGCAATTCCATTTCAAGAAATCTTTCTTTTATGAAATCCTTTCATTTTCTTTCTCCAGCACTCCCTCAACCGCAAATACCAAAGGACATGTCCGTCTTCTTCGACCACACGGACACAAATGCCCGTATCGTGGGAGGCTCGGAAGCTGCAGAAGGCAGTGTACCCTACATGGTCGCCATGTCCCAGGGTCTACTAGTCAGGTCTTTTATGTGCGGGGGCTCTGTTGTTGGCCCGAGGCTGGTGCTGACGGCCGCGCATTGCAATGAAGCTGCCTATTCCAATGGAAGTCTATCTACGTAAGTGTATTATTCGTAGGCGTTAACCCTACCCGGGCTGGTTTCAAGACCTTTCTATTTGATCGGCTTCAAGTACAGTCACCGGCATAAATAAGTGATGATTTCTGTACTGTCGCTTTTAATCGTTTGACAATTTCGTTCATTCCAAACACGAAGTTAAAGTAACAAGGTACAAGAAAAATTACTTACTTACGCCGGTGACTGTACCAGATGTACCAGATATTCATCACAGGCATCAGGAAGAGTAAAATATGCAGTTAGAACAGAATGCACTGTCTTGGACTGTGCTCATAATAACGGCCCATGGTCGTGGACTTGGCTTACTGCTTACCAAAAGAAAATGTGAATGTTTTTGTGAAAAGAATAATCTAAAGACGAGATAAAAAAGAGAACTTTCATCTTTCCAGGTCTCTCCGCGTGACCGTGGGCACCAACCGCTGGAACCTCGGCGGGCAAACTTATTCCCTGGATCGCAACGTCACCCACCAGCACTATGTGAAAGAACTCAACAAGAACGATATCGGACTGCTCATCACCACGACAGACATCGTCTACTCGAGCACCGTAAGGCCTGTGGCGCTCTCGTTCGAACAAGTTGGCCCTGGAGTGCCTTCGAGGGTGGCTGGATGGGGCAGGGTCAGGGTAAGTTTACTACAGACTAGTATTTTATCGAAATGACAACGCAGAGATGTAGCCCCAAGTGTCCCAACTCACCAACACAATGTGGAGAAGATTAGAAAGAACGACATCGGTGACAGGTCTACTGATCACTGGATCATTTGAGCAGGTCGGCGCTGGTAATCCTGGTATGGCATCGAAGGTCGCAGGATTAGGGCAGGATTACCTAACCCATGAACGTTTGTCGACTGTTCATTTAACCACGACGAGCAGACGCAATCGAGCTTTTCTAGATTCACAAGAGGCTCAAGAGGTCATGCAGGCCGCCGACGGAGCGACAACTGTGTATCGTGAGCATCGGCAGTAGGTACCGGATCTAGAGACGTTTTCGAAGGGGGGCAAAAAGTAAATAATGTCAAATGTGCCGCCCTTAACGAAGTTCGAATTTGGCACCCTTCTTAGACTTGGCGCCCGGGGCAAGAACCCCGGCTCGCTCCCACCTAGATCCGGGCCTGAGCGTCGGATTACAGGTGGAATCATATTTACCAACACGACTATTCCAGCAAACAGCCATTTTGTGGGTATATTGGAATATGAGTACTTAATCTCGACAGCTGAAAGCATCTTCTTCATCGATCGACACTGTTAGATGTGACTTGCTTAACATGATTTTCTGCGGTAGGATTTACCGACGGAGCCTTACCGACTATTTTTATAGGGAGACAAGTTTTTTTTTCTAACAAAATATCATCCTCCATTTTCCACAGGAAGGAGGAGCTATCTCCACCTTACTGCTGGAGCTGTTGACTGAAACTATCGATGACCAGCTCTGTGTGGAAGCGACAAAGCTGGCAGCCATAGAGTGGAAGGAAAGGTACAACCTGACCACTCCTGAAGTGGATCCAGCCCTTGAGATCTGCACCTTCCACTCCCACGATCATGGAACATGCAATGTAAGTTTCTAATTCCTTTGTTCTCTTAGCTTTCCTTTGGATCTTCTTCTTCCTCGGTTCCTCATGGCCGAGGGTCGCGACTCGCGGCCATATAAGCTCGTTATTTTGTGCACCAATGTTCTCCATTCAGCACGGTATTCGCAGTCCTAATAACACTGGTTAACATTGGTTTTGCCCATGAATGATGAAATACAAAAATAGGCAGTACTTGGTAAATACTAATCATCAATTATAATATTACAAGTGTCTTAGCTCGAGTTATCGAGCTATGCAAGTTTAATCTTGTATTGCGTTCGCCGCACTCTCGCAAGTTTCGACTTGTTCGTTATTATAGCACGGCTTTACTTTACTAGATTTAATACATCATAAAGAACGTTAAGATTGCGCTGGCGTTCGCTATCAAACACCGTAAAAATACAATTAGTGTATGACGTGGTAATAGCACTGTAACTAGGGCTGCCATCTCGAATTTTGCCAAACCCGGACAAAGATACAAAAAAACCCGGACATTTGGCGTAAATCGCATTTTTTCCCCGGACGAGTCAGAATTTATATTTATTTACTCTTTCATTTCACACCATGTGTAATTTGGGCATTTTCGCGAGAAGAAACACTGTTTTTCCTACTCAAAATCACGAGGCCTTTCGATCTAGGAAAAAAACCGGAGACAAAAAAGTGGTCACAAAATTGTCTATTATTTTGCGTACTTTCTACTTTGTAACCGCTGTAAAAAGTGTTTGAAAAATGGTAAAGGAGTGGAAAAATTAAATTTGGGGCGCTTTTTTTTACCGAAAGGGCTCGTGATTCTGAACAGGAAAAACATTAAAGTTACCTTAAAAAAAGTTTTGAATCTTTTTTCGCGAAAATGCCCAATTTGCAATAAACAATAACGAAAACAAAACAATTTTTCTTACAAAAAAATTAAATTTGTCTTTTTTTAGGTTAAATTTGTCTTTTTTTACTAAGTTACTAGGTTAAATGGGGGTATCGTTAGAAAGAGCTCAAATTGCACATAATTATCAAAACTATTTCTTATAATTTTTTTTACAGAAAAAAAAAGAATTTTGAAGGAAAATGTTAAAAAATACCGCTCTCAACGAAAAATTGTGAAAATTTTACGAAACATTGGCTTTATGCTAAAAATTACAGGAAAAAATAAATTGAGTGTGTATCTTAGAAACTGTTTTTTAATTGACAAAAAACTTTTCAATTTCAACTTTTAATTTTACCACCCTTGCATATACATGTTATACTTCCATATCATATTTCAAAATTATACGAGATTTTACCTAAAACATTATCTTTCAAATAAAGTAAAAATTGTCGAAATCGGTTAACATTATAAAGAATTATCCCTGAAAAACCATCGTATAATACAGGTCGCGTAAATTAGAGAATTCACCGAGAGATGGCACTATAATATTATACACAATAATGCTCATTAGTTAGTTACGTGGTTACGTGAAAAGTGTCCGGGTTTTCCCCGGACACTTCTTGACTCCCCGCCCGGACGGCCCCCGGACGGCCTCCAAACTAGGACAAATCCGGGGAAACCCGGACGGATGGCAGCCCTAACTGTAACATACAGCAACATCTTAAGTGTATCAAACAAATTTTGTTTTTAGTTTTTATTGTGAAGTTTGAACTAAAACTTTGCGAATTTATATTTTTGATATGCCTCGTTCCTGTGAAAGTACCTAATCCTAACAATTTTTGTTACGTGTGTGGTAAATTCACTACAAAAAATACGAGCGAAAACTTCAGTCCCAGAATCTGTCGTGCTTACGAACTTTATTTCGGAATACCCACAGAGTAGTAATAGAACAGAGGGAGTCTCACTGAAGACCGGCTGTGACCCAACAATGGCGGACGTTTTTTTTTTAATTTTATTTTATGGCTTGGTGGCGACTTTTCAAGCCAGCAATGGTAGACGGTTTGCGATGTGCAAACACGATTTAAAATCAAAATAATTATAATTCAGGTCAAAAGAAAATCAATTCTTCACTTAATTTAACAAAAATTAATTATTTTAATGGAAACTTAGAAATATCTTGTTTTTAACAAATAATAATGACTCAGTGCGCCGTGTGCAAACACTATTTAAAAAAATACTGGTCACACTCTTGTTTTGCAGTTTGTTGGTTTACGATTATGAACATTAATTAATATTGTGATTTTACGCATAATAACGCGATAAAGTATTAATTTACGCATGAAAAGTTGCTCCGTATTATTTTTTCTTTCGATTATTGTCATTTTTACACAATTTGACAACGCATGTAGGCATATTTTCTTATTTTTCTGGAGATGTTTTCGCCACGGGCACCTCGATCCGACTAACGGGAGATTAGTGGATGAGGTCATAGACAAAGCTATCAATGTGGATGATGGAATCACAGGTTTTTCTTCGGAGTTATCCGTCCATAGAATTATAGGTTCATGGGAATACCAGTAAAAAATCAAGACAAGCCCTGGGTTCCGCATGTAATATGCTCGAGTTGTGGTAAATACTTGCGAGATTGGCTATCTAGCCGCCGATCATGTTTGCCTTTCGCAACACCGATGCTGTGGAAAGAACAAAAGGATCACATTGAAGATTGTTATTTTTGCATAAATAAGACAAGGGCTTAAATACGCGCAAAAAGTTCAGGCATGGAACAGCGATACCAGGGCAAATGGAGTCCTGTTATGTTAGCAGACTACTGCTGGACGTTGAAGAGAGAGGCTGTAGATATTATTTATAAACGGAAAAGCAATATATTAACTCATTTTTAAATTTTATAATATGTGATTTATGAATACATATATAATGTTATCTTAAGTCAAAAGATTTTTATTTGATTCCACAAAAAACGCGAGCTAACTCGACCTTAAAACTTACATCAAAATGTATGTTTAGAGGTATTCTTTCGCAATTAGCACAACTCATTTCATGGATTAACAAAACCTTAAAATTTGTTAACCAGTGTAATAGGCGCCTGTGATAATCCCTAACAGGCCTTCTTAACGCTGTCCAGCCAGCGGGTTGGTGGATGGCTACTCCCCCGTCCTCCATCCAGTATGCCAACATAATACGTTTTTGTTTTCCTTTGGTTACACAATATCAATTTGCACCTTTAATTCGTACAGACATTGAAATGGACAGATTTTGAAACGAAATATTTTTCTTCCTATTTATGATTTCCTGGCTCCCAGCCTAATATAATGTTGATGATCCTGTATTGGGCCTAAGAATGGTAAGAGCGTGCGACTTTCAATCCGGCGGTCGCGGGTTCGAACCCTAGCTCGTACCAATGAGTTTTTCGGAACTTATGTGCGAAATGTCATTTGATATTTGCCAGTCGCTTTTCGGTAAAGATAAACATCGTGAGGAAACCGGACTAATTCCAATAAGGCCTAGTTACCTTTTGGGTTGGAAGGTCCTAGCAGTCGCTTTCGTAAAACTAGTGCCTACGCGAAATCTTGGGATTAGTTGTCACAGCGGACCCCAGACTCCCATGAGCCGTGGGCACAGTATAAGGACGACCCAGTAGTAAATCTCCCGCGATCGGTGTTTGGGTCTTTCGCACGCGCCGCGCCGCGCGCGACCTTGGCAGCGCCACGCAGCGCGGCGCGTACTGGCACTGGCGCGACCGCGATCGTTCGTTCCCACACACAGTGTGGGATCAAACCTCATTTTTGACCATGGTCTTTTTATTGTAAAAACCGGTAGTCTAGACTAAAACAATGCTACGACTAAAACTCCCGAATGTCAAATATGACTAGTTTACGAGAAATTATTTTTTGAAATTTAGGGCAAATGTACCCGAAAATTGACTAAAACTCAAAATATCCTGAGAACGGTATCGATTATCAAAAAACACTTTTAAGAGAACTTATAGAACTACCAATATTTTTGTTTAAACGTCCCATATAAAATCCCCATAGAGTAATTAAGCACACCATAATTTCTAGATCATATGGAATTGCTTAGTGCAAAAATTATAGCATATAGGGAAGCTAATCACCTTTCAGTAAAAAAATAAAAGAAATGCTAATATACAGGAACTTTCGAGAAAAAAAATCAAAATCGAAAATTACTAATTTGGTTCTAATACCGATATGAATGATGCTATTACCGTGCTGATTGTTCCATACGATAGTATATTGGTAGTTCTATAAGTTCTCTTAAAAGTGTTTTTTGATAATCAATACCGTTCTCAGGATATTTTGAGTTTTAGTCAATTTTCGGGTACATTTACCCTAAATTTCAAAAAATAATTTCTCGTTAACTAGCCATATTTGACATTCGGGAATTTTAGTCGTAGCATTGTTTTGGTCTAGGCTACCGGTTTTTACAATAAAAAGACCATGGTCAAAAATGAGGTCTAATCCCACACTGTGCCACATGTACAGTCAACCAATTGGAACCCTACCCTAGGCCACTCTACAACCATGTCAAAATGACAAGCAGTAAGAGATTTCTTACAATCTGATGCACTCTGATGTATAACGTCACTATGACATATGTAACATAAATATTTACCATAAAATAAAAAATTGTGTTTTTAATAAATTAATTATAAATAAGTCACTAATTTAACTTCAGCGCCCTCTCGGGATAAAATATCGAACTAACAAGCCCGCTCAAGGCATCCACTCGCGCGCACATACGTGTTAGCCAAGTAGATAAGGAGTTAGTTACAAAAACATCCGCAGACGATAGCTGGCGCGCGCGTCAGAGTCCGACGTTCTTTTCTAATACGAACAGCGCCTGGGAAACAAGACTGAAAATTGATTTTTATAAAATGTGGTTCACCGGAGGTCCCACCTTGCAGCCTGGGCGGTTAAAATGAATAGTCGTAACATATTAACATAAAAAACCTGGAGAAAGCACTACTTTGAAGAAAATTAATTCCCAATACTGTAAGTACCGCTACTTAACCTCAAAACTATACATAGCACGTGTCAGCTTTGCAAGATTACTTTGGTTCTACAGCTGGGTTTCGAATTGTTATAGGGGTCCTTGTGTCGCTATGAAATCCTGATCAATTGCACGAGAGAATGCCATAGCTGATGGGAAATGAACCTCGGACCGCATCCTGTGTTTGAGCTTGCTTTCCACCTCACACCTTAACCCTGGGACCTGCTTCCTGAAGGCATCAGCGTCAGCGTACAGGATTCCGTATGTGTAATTAAAAAGTGATTGCATTGTTAGTTAAGCTTAATTTGAACTTTATCTTAACATCAGTGGACAATCTTCAAAGAGTGACTGTGACGTAGTATATCCAGAATTAAAAGGCTTTCTCCAGCATATTCGCAACTTTTATTTACATCACAACCCAGTAAGGCGCCCTGAGGACATATTTGAAAGAGCTCATGCTAACCCTGTGCGAACCGGTGAGTAACAGCAATCAGCCCAATTTTAACTGTTACAAAGTGGCTGCCCACCGTTTGGCCTTAAACTGGAAAAACTGAGTTGTGATGATAAATAATTATCTGGAAAGTTATGGACTTAAAGTGTTAAAATAGCGAGTTTAATTTTATAGTTTAAGGTTAACCACGTGTAAGGAAGTGTAACTTAATTTTACATAAAACAAATTTTACTATATTGTGTTAAAAATAATTGATATTGAATAGTCTCAGGCGTACAAGGAAATTAATTTTACTTAATAATTTAAATAATTTGGCTCAACTTAACTTCATCATCCTTGAATACCTGTGACTACATTAATACCTACTGTACTAAACTTAATATAAGATGTCTATCCATAAGTATATTGATTATTTGCATAAGGATGAATTGGTATATGAACTTGGTGTACTTGGTGTATCCACAGATAGTGATGTGAACGTGGATGCCTTGAGGAAGCGGATCCGCCAGGTCTACAAACTAGCAAGGAGAGGAAGCATGAGGGGAGAACCGTCTGGAACACCGGATGCGGCGTCCGAGCTCAAGCTTTGCAGTCTAAAGATCGCGAGTCTAGAATCAGAACTTCCGGAACCCAGCAAGGTAGGAGACCGAAGACTTCTTGTAAAGCTTTCACGGCGTGCTAATTATCTTATAGATAGGTTGGCTAGGATATCAGAAAGCAGTCCGGATTTAGAAAAATTGCGGAGTAGGCTAGTGAAAATCCTGAGTATCGTAGATCCAGACGATAGTGAGGCAGACAGTGAATATGAGGATACCCAAGCGCCACAGTTAAATCAGACCGAGGAAAACAAAGTCGTATACGTTAGGGAGAAACCAATTAATTTAAATACACTCAATTTAAAATATGACGGAACCTCGTGTGTGAGAGTATTTGTTGAGAGATTGGAGGAATTTAGGCAGGCTAGAAACATTTCAGAAAAACAAATGCTCGTGGCTTTCTCGGACTTACTTGACAAATCGGTGCTTAATTGGTATAGGAACAATAAAGATAACTTTCAAACTTATAAACAGTTGTTAGAATGCCTAAAGAGAGATTTTGATATACCGGATTTAGATTATCAATTAGGCAAGGAAATAAGGCAACGCACTCAGTCTAAGTCCGAGACAATAGTAGTTTACCTGTCTATCATGCAAGGTATGTTTTCGCGACTTACCACTCCCTTATCGAGTTCTGAACAATTAGGGATCCTTATGCATAACATACGTCCCGAATATATTAAACATTTGGCACTCCACAACATAACTACAATAGACGAATTAAAACATTATTGTAAACAGCTGGAACTATCACGCGCACGTGCGGATCAATTTGATGAGCCTAACTTCACTAATTTCCGCATTACAGCGGATATGCATACAAAGCCCGTGTCTAAGACGTTTAGTAAACAGGTTGCTGCACTTAACGTGCCAAGTACTTCAGATCAATCTTCAAAAAGATGTTTTAGATGTAATGGTACAAATCACTTTACTAATCAATGTAAATCTAGAGAGGTAGTATGCTTTAAGTGCGGTAAAAAGGGTGTTAAGCGTCCGCAGTGTGAATGTAGCCTTAGTTCAAAAAACTAGTAGTGCCGGGACTAATCGACGCGACTGTGCCTAACGATAATAAGCCCGTGAGACGCATCGAGGAAGTCCTGTTTAAAAAACATGATAGCGATAATAGACCACATTTAAAACTTAAAATATTTGAATTGGAGGTTTTTGGATTACTTGACTCGGGTGCGTTTTGCTCTGTGTTAGGGGCAAACTCACACTTAAAGTTTTTGGAATACGGTTTCAAACTTAATCCTTCTAAAATGAATAATAATGCTAGTTCTGCCTGTGGTACGAATTTAGATCGTATTGGATATATATCTGTACCTATAGAATTCAATCACATGCTTAGAGTGATTAATTTTCACGTTATGCCGAGGGTAACGACTCCGATAATATTAGGGGTGGATTTTTGGTTAGAATTCCACTTAGCGGATGAGTTAATCTCAAAACTTAAGACAAACTTAGATTTCGAAGAACATGTGGATTCGTATATTTCGTCTGTCTCGCCTAACAACGGTTTAGAAGAATATGAGTCTCTGTCGGCACAGCAAAAAATAACAATAGACGATTTAATAGTAAAATTTGACTCAATTAATACGAATAAAGTAGGTTTAGGCCGTACGGACTTGGCGACTCATACTATCAACACGGGTGACTGTAAACCTATCAAACAGAGATACTATCCTTTGTCTCCTATTAAACAACAAGCTTAAGAAAAGGAACTTGATAGGATGTTGAGCTTGGGGGTAGTATCACCATCGCAATCTGGTTGGAATAGCCCGGTAGTCATGGTTGAAAAGCCGAACGGCGACTTAAGGCTGTGTTTAGACTGTAGAAAGCTCAACTCAGTATCTAAGCCGGATGCTTATCCACTGCCATACATTACTAGTATATTGGACCAACTTAGAGATGCTAAATATCTCTCATCGATTGACCTATCTGCCGCTTATTGGCAGATACCGTTCGATAATGAGCTTTCAGCTGAAAAAACTGCTTTTACAGTTCCACGAAGGGGGTTATTTAATTTTAATGTCATGTGTTTTGGCCTTGTGGGGGCTTCGGCCACCATGCAAAGGCTCATGGATAGGATATTCGGTGCGGAGTTTGATAATAAAGTATTTTGTTTTCAAGATGATATCATTATAATATCGAGCACGTTCGATGAGCATGTAAAATTGTTGCATCGTGTATACGAAAAGCTTAAGAATGCGAATCTCACCATAAACATGGATAAGTCTAAGTTTTGTAGGAAAGAGCTTAAGTACCTAGGATACCTTGTAGACAGACATGGCTTGCGCATGGATCCTTCTAAAGTTGACATAATACTGAATTACCCAACCCCGTCAACGGGGAAAGAGGTTCAGAGCTTTTTAGGAATGGCAGGATGGTATAGACGGTTCATTAACAACTTTTCCAAAATAGCTAGACCCTTGAGTAAATTGACAAGCAAAAAGGTTCCGTTTGAATGGTCAGATGAGGCTCAAGAATCATTTAACCATTTAAAAACCGCATTAGTCAGTGCCCCCATACTAAAATGTCCCAATTTTGACTTAGATTTTACTATTCATTGTGACGCATCCTCATACGCAATAGGTGGAGTTCTCACGCAGACTTATGATGATGTTGAACATCCGGTCGCGTACTGCAGCCGAACACTTAACAAACACGAAGTTAACTATAGTACGTCTGAGCGTGAACTTCTCGCAGTGATATTTGCGTTAGAACAATTCCGACAATATGTTGAAGGTCAAAAATGTAAAATCGTTACCGATCATGCATCACTCTTGTGGTTCTATAAACTTAACAATCCCACAGGGCGGTTGGCAAGATGGAGTATGAGATTGAGCCAATTTAATTTTGAATTAGAACACAGAAAAGGCAAGTTAAATGTAATACCTGACGCACTTAGTCGTATAAAGATTGAAGCGATAGGGTTAATGACCTCAACGCCCTCGAGTGACAGCTGGTACAATCACATGTTCAACAGATGTGAATCTAATCCGCGCGCATACCCTAACTATCTTGTCTCCGATGGTAAACTTTTTAGGCACACGAAAGGCAAGTATCAGCTGACGAGCGAGTATGACTGGAAGCTAGTTATACCTAAAGATGACCGGTTAGAACTCATAAAAAGAAGTCATGACGATCCCACCAGCGCTCACCTAGGTGTCTTCAAAACTCATAAACGCTTAAGCCTTCATTATTACTGGCCAAATATGTATAATGACATTAAAACTTATGTTAGAAACTGTGAAATTTGTAAAATGTATAAACCCGTGAATACGGCGAGACCAGGGTTAATGGGTAATCCAAAAGAATGTAGCAAGCCCTGGGAGTCCATATGTGTGGATTTACTTGGCCCTTTTCCCCCCTCAAAAAAAGGAAATACCTACTTAATAGTATGTACTGACTACTTTAGTAAGTACGTCATGTTGCATCCTATAAGGAAAGCAACAGGCGCTTCAGTAGCCCAGTACATAGAGGATAAAGTATTTCTAGTTCACGGTGTTTGTAAAACTATTTATTTTGACAACGGTCCACAATTTGTTAGTTCTCAATTTAGGCAACTGTTGCATAGATATGAAGTCCCTAATATATATGCAAATCCTAGATACCATGCCCAAGTGAATGCCGCGGAAAGGGCGATAAGGAATGTGGTATGTGGAATCGCATGTTACGTAGGTAACGACCATCGTAGATGGGACGAAAATATAACGAAATTACAATGTGCACTCAATACTGCAACAAACGAGACCACTAAGCACACACCTTATTTTCTCGTTCACGGCAGACAGTTCACTAGCAAAGGTAATTTACATCACTTAAACCATGAACAGCCCATTCTTAGGTCAGAAGTTACGGTCGGAGATGCTGATGCCTACGGGGAAGGTTTAAAAGAATTGGGGACAATATTTAAAAAAGTACAGAAGTATATTCAAGAATCTCATGTCAAAAACACAAAACATTACAATTTAAGAAAACGTCACTTAGAATACAAAATAGGTCAAATTGTATACAAACGTACTCACTACTTATCTAATGCACCAAAGAACTTTACAGCCAAATTGGCACCTAAATTTCAAAAATGCGTAATCACGGCAAAGTTGTCACCATTAGTTTACACTTTAAAAACGCTAGATGGTAAAAATCTGGGAAATTATCATGTCAAAGATATACTGAAACAAGACGATATCGCGTGACGGGAACGTCCTTAATACATTAATAATAAGTGCAGATTGTAAGATATGATGTATGAATGCATTTTCTAAATTAATCACTAGTGAACCCTTTGGCTATAGTAAGCTGTGACAGAGATAAGAATGGAATGTAACTTGTTATTACCGTAAACATGCCACATCTGTGTGCATCGGACCCAATGTTTACGATTACGCGATATAATTATTAGCCTATCGGTCATGAAATTAATAAAATACTTAACATAATAGTACCGGGAATCTAGAAAGTAGGTACTTTATGATAAATCTTGATTTAAAACCTTAAGCGTGTATCCTTATGAATACCAATACTTACTTAAATAAGACACGTGTCACTTGATCAAACCATGGTTTATTGGATCCACCTTTTACTTAATTGAAAAAAAAAAAATATAGTGAATACCTAAACACAACGATAAGGTGTATAGGTAAGTTTTGAACAAGTAGTATTAAACTTTATGAGCCCAACTACTTAAAACGTGTTGGTACTCGTCTTTAATTATGACGTTGGCCACGTCTTATTTGTAAGATTAGTAGGTAAGAATAAATACTTTAATACATTAAATTGTTAGGTAGAAAATATAGTATTCAGGCGGGTGGTATTGCATGTTCACTGTCTGCCAAACATAATTGTCGTTTAACGTATACTTAGCAATAAAGTTAGTACATAGTAAATATTTACGCATGAGAAAATAGTCTTGCCTAAATGCCTATGCATAATAATATTAAATTATCAACAATGTACATACAAATATAGATATATGAAAAAAAAGTTTATTCGCTACGAAAAACTTTTTAACCCAACTGGAACGGATGTGTAACATAAATATTTAACATAAAATAAAAAATTGTGTTTTTAATAAATTAATTATAAATAAGTCACTAATTTAACTTCAGCGCCCTCTCGGGATAAAATATCGAACTAACAAGCCCGCTCAAGGCATCTACTCGCGCGCACATACGTGTTAGCCAAGTAGATAAGGAGTTAGTTACAAAAACATCCGCAGACGATAGCTGGCGCGCGCGTCAGAGTCCGACGTTCTTTTCTAATACGAACAGCGCCTGGGAAACAAGACTGAAAATTGATTTTTATAAAATGTGGTTCACCGGAGGTCCCACCTTGCAGCCTGGGCGGTTAAAATGAATAGTCGTAACATATTAACATAAAAAACCTGGAGAAAGCACTACTTTGAAGAAAATTAATTCCCAATACTGTAAGTACCGCTACTTAACCTCAAAACTATACATGGCACGTGTCAGCTTTGCAAGATTACTTTGGTTCTACAGCTGGGTTTCGAATTGTTATAGGGGTCCTTGTGTCGCTATGAAATCCTGATCAATTGCACGAGAGAATGCCATAGCTGATGGGAAATGAACCTCGGACCGCATCCTGTGTTTGAGCTTGCTTTCCACCTCACACCTTAACCCTGGGACCTGCTTCCTGAAGGCATCAGCGTCAGCGTACAGGATTCCGTATGTGTAATTAAAAAGTGATTGCAAGGTTAGTTAAGCTTAATTTGAACTTTATCTTAACATCAGTGGACAATCTTCAAAGAGTGACTGTGACGTACTATATCCAGAATTAAAAGGCTTTCTCCAGCATATTCGCAACTTTTATTTACATCACAACCCAGTAAGGCGCCCTGAGGACATATTTGAAAGAGCTCATGCTAACCCTGTGCGAACCGGTGAGTAACAGCAATCAGCCCAATTTTAACTGTTACACATAGTTCTACAGTAGCCTAGGGTTCCAATTGGTTGACTGTACTGTACTCTCTGCACTTCGCTCGCGCAGAGCGCTACTCAAGGACAAACCGCGCGGCGCAAAATTTGTTAGAAGAATTATTACTGGCTTTAAACTGTGATAGTACATTACATCAGAGGCCGGGAAAATGAGGATTTCCGGCCAAGTGGGTATATACGGCCGAGCGAACGTGCGAGCGAGGCCGGATAGGGATACGAGGCCGGGAATCCGTTTTCACGCCGAGGCATGTATAGTGCTTTTCTCAAACATACAATGAAATAAAAAAAATGCTCTAAAGGACAATATTTTATAAAAAAAAGTTACTTTGCAGGCCTAGGCCTAAAAAATAATATTAAATCCCTTTACAGTCCTCTCGAGTTGTTGCGCCCAAAAAGCGATACCTCCCAGCCCATTTTAAGGAACGTAAAGACAATATTTCATTGCATGTTTGAGAAAAGGTATTTATTTGTGTAATAAGCATAGCTACCTACGAGTATTTGTTCCTTTGATTTTAAGATTGTCTTTTCTAACAATTATATTGTCTAATTATGTATTTTTTTTATTTTAGGGTGACTCCGGCAGCGCCCTAGTCCGCACAGACACCCAACAGCAGATTGGCGTCGTGTCTTGGGGCTTCCCTTGCGCCGCCGGCCACCCAGACATGTTTGTTCGAGTCAGCGCGTATAGAGACTGGCTACTGTCCAACGGCGTTTAAACACAAGACACTATATGATCGTAAGGTTAATAAATTCATTTAAAATTATACTAGTTTTGTTGTTAAACACCATCTTGCGACATATATGCCCATCCAAACGTTTCTTTTTTAAATATCACTTTTTTACTCTTAAGACTGGGTGTATTTTGATAGTGGGTCAGTGAAGGCAACAAGTCCTTGATTTCAAATTGCTGAAGATTAGTTTTTATAGATTTTGGGCGGGACCAAAAAAAATACTGCTATAGGAGCCAGAATTAGAGAAAAACTTTTCGTATCTCGGTTGTGTTGTGATATGGTCGTAGGTATCCTATTGGTATCCTAATCTTACATATTAGCGGCCTTATGATTATCACGATCAAGGTAAAAAGTATAAAAAAAACTGTTTATTTAAAAATTAATGTATTAGCTACTAAAAGAAACAAAACAATAAAAGAATTGACTAGCTATGCTATTAGGTATAGTCATAGCTGGGCACCGTTAATCAAATAGTTAACTTCGTTAATCGCTAATCCGTTACTAAAAAAGTTAACTTCGTTAATCGTTAAAGCGATACATTTCGACAAATTTAACATAAGTTAAAGTTAATTGTTAATCCGTTAACACGTGAAAAAAAATGAACTTTTCTTTAAATATTTAGTTGCATCAGTATCCACTATAACGTATTATATTTCTGTAAAAGGCCGAAGTACAGCTATCCTATTGAACTGTAGGCTACACGTGGAAGGCAGTGATCGCCTGAGCTACTGCCAAGAGCTGTGTCAGGAGAGATGCTGGCGGTGACGGGACTGTTGTGGCAATTTGGGCGGTAGAGGCTAGGGAAGCGAATGTGGTCGTAAATAGGGCTCGAATTTGCTGCCTGCTTTATCACTACAGCAGTCGCCATGGTAAAGCTTAGGATTTACCGAATCAAAGTTAGTAAAATCAAATCCCACGTGGATACTTTTTTAGGTAATATTTCGGACTTTTAGCAATCGACATCGGTAAAACCTAGGATTTAAACCGGCATTTCGCAGCGCAGATGGCGCCTGTGCCCTACTAGATTAACGATTAACGGACTCGGAGAAATTTAACGGAAGTTAACGAGTCCGTTAACATTTTTTCAAGTTAACTTAAAAGTTAATCCGTTAATCTAAATGTTAACTTCGTTAATTAACGATTAACGGATTAACGAGTTAATGCCCAGCTATGGGTATAGTTAATGAGAGTGGGCATACAAAAGAAACTAATACCCCACCATCAGATGACAATAAATGCGTTTTCACATTATCCGATCTGCCATCGGATGTAGGACCGATATCCCGTATTACAGGAGCCATTTTTTCTATTGAAATCCTTCCGACATCCAATATCAGATCGGATAATGTGAAAACGGACTAAGGGTACACATCAACCGATCGAACAATAACAATATGTGTGCGAAATTCAAATTTTCTATGCGAATTAAACCTTCGCCCCTACATTACCAATCTATTTTCAAGTGCTATGCTCGTCGATGATTCCGCCAACGTCAAGGTTTAGGAAGGCACACGTTTTATGAAGACAATTGGCCGGGGAACCCTACATTTTTCAAAGTTGCCGCCTGTTTTTGGTGCCAAGATTTGGTTTACAATCTAGAAACTATCGATCGATGTGTGACACCCTTAAAATTGTCTGAGAAATAACAGTTTATTCCTCATATTCGCCCGCTGACAATCTCAGATTAGGTACCAAGAAGTCCTTGAAGCCACTAACCCTCGCGTGCATATCCGGGTACCCACGAGCACATGGGAAGCCCCAGGACACCAAACCGACCACTACCCTCTTCACTCCTTCACACACTTCTTTGTCGCACTTCTCCCACTTTTCACACTTCTCGCAACTTCCTTTTACACACTTCTCTCCCGTCTTGCACTTCGTTTTCCTTGATTTCTCTAGCCATAAACCACTGCCGGAGTCACCCTGAAATGATGAAGCAATTGAATATAGTGCATGATTAAGGCTACTTTCAAAAAAAACGTCAAAATAATGTAAAATTGATAGTTTTAGTCGGTGAAATACTACACTTTCCGTTATCCAATGGATTTATTTACTTCAAGTTTCAGTTAGAGCGTCTTATTATCTTGATTTTTGTAAGACTGGATTTTTGAAAACTAACTCACTGAATTAATTATGAATTTTTCTCTAATGCACGTTTAGAAAAACTCACATATAGAGCGGAATTAGTCGATCTTATTTGTAAAATTTGGACAATTTTGAATACTAAAACAGGTAAATTTATAATAAGTATATCCTGTACTGCAATCTTCTCAGACTACATTTTTATTATAAGGTTTTGAAAAAGAGTAAACGAGGCTAAGACGAATTCAATTTTTTTCAGAAATCACCCAAAATTAAGTGTCAATTTCTTTGAAAATCTACATCACATCGAAGTAATTTTTGTACTTAATTAATCTGCAACGTTTACTTAAATTGCTTTTATGCCTTAGTAATTATAAATTGCTATTATTAATTTTTGGCAATTTTTTGAAAACGAGCCTTCACCGGTACAATTGTTACCACTTTTGGACATTTTCTCATATTTTGTTAGACCAAGTAGAAAAAGTCCTATAATGTGATATATATTTGTAAACCACTCGCAAAGCCCTTTAATTTGATACCACACACGGTATGATCGAGCGCTCGGTTGCGATTTCACTGTTTTTCACACGAAAGCCCTCTTAAACATTTTTCGTTTAGACGGAAGAAGAAGAGTGAATCAGCAAATAGAGACAGAGTGATGATGGGCGTGATTTCTTAACTATCTTAAGGGCCCTCCTCACTCGCGCGCAGATATAATCCAAACTCGCGTTCGCGGCATCAGTATGGAGGGCGCTTTACTCTTGCTGAAGCTAGGAACATAGATACTACGCGGACGTCCGTCGTCGCGCGACCGCTGACGCGGATCTGGACAATGAATATATACTTAACCGTGCAAACTATCGGTCGACGGTCGTGGACGTTTTGGTGATCGTGCACACTGATCGGTCGCGGTCGCGGTCGCTCGACGGCGGACATCCGCGTAGTATGTTCCTAGCTTAATACTGTTAGAAAGACACCTAGCGATATAACGTCGCGCCGGTGTGGTTGCCCTGCTGACACGGGTGTGACATGATCAAATTTCATTCGGTTTCCTTGTGAAATGAGAAGCAACATAATAGGTATGATCCTGGTTCGAATTCCGGTAAGAACATTTATTTGTCTGATGAGCACAGATATGTGTTCATGGATGTTTTCTAGGTAAGTATTTAAGTATTTGTATATTATATATATCGATATCTGGGTACCCATAATGGCCATAATACAAGCCTTCTTGAGCTTATCGTGGGACTCAGTCAATTGTGTAAGAATGGCCCACTATAATATTCATTTATTTATGATACTTACATTGCACATTCCCTGCCCAGCGCCAAGCGTGTGCATCGTACTGATCTCGACCTTCTCCACCACGTCCGGAGTCTCCGCGCTAAGCTCGTCCCTGGCCCTCTGTATCCCTTCTTCGCACTCGGCTTGGCTTATGGAGTACATTTGCAGCTTCTGCAGGAAGTCTGGCAGCGATCCCCAGTTCTGCAAATGAAGTGTGTGATAAATGAGCCTATTCTGTATCAGATCGGCGGGCGTAACACAGTTCTTAGATTAACTTTATCGCGTCGGTGCATCCCTATCGCACTTATACTAGTAAATAGTGCACCCCAATCGCACTTAGAAATGTTCTTTTGTTCAGCCATATGTAATTGGGGCGATTTAATACATATACTCTGTCAAACAAGTCTGTCAGTAAATAAGAGCAAAGAAAACTGTATTCATCCTTTTCTTTAAGGTGCTGGAGAAAAGGATACCTATAGTTTTCTTAGTTCTTTTTTACTGATAGACTTGTTTGACAGAGTATACATCGTGTCGGGTCAACGTCAATCTTCTAGCAGGCGGCAGAGGTAGCCATCCTATTCATACTTCAGCTTAAGTACTTAGCCGCTTTCCAAGCTACGTTACCCAAATTGGTATCCTGGTCCTACCGACCTAGCGAGGTCACAAACGCTATCATCACAAAACAACAAAACGCTTTGTCTCTCTATCACTCTTCCGCATAAATGCGCAGGCGACACTTACGTTACGCCAGGGGCGGCTCACTCCGCGATTCTATCGCCGCGCTACAAGTACATCCTGGCGGCCGCGAGTTCGCGGCCTACTCAGGGGTGGCGCGCGTTCTCACGGAATGCACGTTCACACTTTCTATTGTTACTTTACGTCGCGAGGTTTTTTTAAGCGATGTCCGCGTGTGGAATGACTAATAATACTACTTAAATAGACATTGAATAAAATAAATACCATAAGACATTCTTACACAGACCTACTATTGATTAAGTCCCACGGAAAAGTTCAATAAGGCTTGTGATGTTGGAACTTGAACCAAAATATATAAATACAGTATATATACCTAGAAAGTTCCCAAGATTTGAATATAATAGTATAACATTTTATGTGAGTATTAATTCGTATGGATCCATAGGTAACCCTATCACCGGACACCGCGCACGTGCGGCTCGTTTCTTTGTAAGAATTTTGTAGGTATTTAAAAAGGCGGCATTTCGGGAACATCAAAGCAGTGGGCCTTCTGTACTTGTACTATTATATATTCTGTGGTCTTGGCTAAAGATAAAACGTTTATTATTAATAAATTGATTATGATTATGATTATACATTAGTACAGATAGTGGACAAAAAAACTTAAACTATAACTTATATAAAAAATAAATAAACCTAAAAACTACCCTCCAGGCCCTGGCCCCTCGGCAGGGTGCCCATCACGCAAGCAGCATTCCCGCGCTGTATTGCAATAGGAATTCTTTGCGCGAGAAAGCTGCCGGCGCGAGGGTCACCTGTTGCCTCCCTCGATATCATACTTTTATGTAAGTACCTACATGTTCATTTAGGTACATGATGAGTTCATATAAAGTTCCAAAGGGTCGAGTGGCTATGTGTATCTGGTGCCGTAGCCGAATGACATTTCTGCGACACGAAACGAAACGCCGCAAAAGGTAGTCTGGCTCTGTCGCGACCATATTTGAGGATTTACTGGTGAAACCGGATAAATCGAGATAATTTGCCCTTGAAATAACAATTTTGTGGAAATTGCACATAGTTCGAATTTCAAAAACCAGTTTGTTCAACTTATTGGGTTTCACCAGTAAACCCTCGATATGCACGAGCGATAGAGATAGATCTCTACGACCGTTTCGTTTCGTGAGCGTTTCGTGAGCGTTTGTGCCATTCGGCTACAGGTTACATACTCATACTCATACTCATACTCATAATTTATTGATAATATATAATTACATGTCATCTTACGTAACTACTATACAAGTAATTGTTATTACAATTGGCTTATATATAATTAATATTTACTAGTCAGGAATTCATCAAGGCTGTAGAACGACTGCTCAACAAGCCAAGTTTTGAGTTTGTTTTTGAAAATTGTCATAGTAGGTGCATCTGTTATTACCGATGGTAAGTTGTTATACACAGCGGGACCCATAACGTGTATAGTTTTAGCCGTCTTTGCTAGGCTACGGGGCACCGCCGCTAGTTTGTGTCCGTATCGCGTGATGCGGTCGCTTTTATCTCCCCTCTTGGGGTATTTATCTAGATTCTCTCGCGTGTATACGGCAGTTTGCAGTATCAAGAGACCCGGCAACGTAATCATCCCCAGCTTTGTGAAAAGAGGCTTTGCAGACTCGCGCCATGGAACTCGAGAGATTGCTCTTACAGCTCGTTTTTGGAGGCGAAATACACGTTGCCAATCGGCCGCACGTCCCCACAACTCAAGCCCGTACTGAATGATGGACTGTATGCTGGCGAAGTAACAGCTGCGGACTGCCTGAAGAGGGAGGACTGGCGTCAGTCTGCTTAGGGCGAAACAAGCTCTTCCCAATTTGCCACACAGGGATTCAGTATCGCTCTCCCATGTTAGGCCCTGATCTATATGGAAACCCAGAAAGGAGGTGCTTTTAACCTGCTCTATGGTACCGCCAGAGAGTCGTACATGAAGCGGACGGCGCTTGCGGCCAGACAAATCAAATTGGATGAAATGCGTTTTGGTTAGGTTTAAAATGAGGCCGTTTTTTTCAAACCAGTTCAACATCTGTCCGGCCACTACATTCAGATTGTGTTCTAGTTGATCGATGGTCGGACCGGTTACAATAGCCGCAACGTCGTCCGCGTACATATAGACCTCAGCCCCACTAATTGCTGTAGGCAGGTCGTTCATTAGGACGGAGAACGCCACATTTGACAGGGACGATCCTTGTGGGACGCCGATGGCGGCCGACAGCCCCTGTGAATTTAATGTGCCCCTTAGCCCCGACACGTACTGCATCCTTTTATCCATGAAGTCTAACATGAGGGAAAGCGCAGGTCCTCGAATGCCATAGTGATGGAGCTTCGAAGTAAGTAGTCCATGGTCAACCACGTCGAAGGCTTTCGAGAGGTCGCAGAAGAGTACTGCGACCTCAAGTTTGCCCTCCCGCGCTTCAAGCACGCGACGCACCACCTCGCGAGCCATCATTGTGGTTGATCGTCCCGGTCTGTATGCGTACTGGCGCTCTGATAGGCAATTGTTATCCAGAAGGAACTGGGCTAGACGGCTAGTCAGTCCATTCTCGAAAACCTTTGCCACCGCTGGAATGATGCATATGGGACGATATGAACTTGGATCGTCTTGCTTCCCCTTCCCTTTGTACAGTGGGCTAACTTTTACTTCCTTAAAGGATCTCGGATACTTACCAATTCTCAGGCATTCATTGAACAGCATTAGAGATGGGTCGTGGGTAAATACCCAATCTACCCACCCAGGTATTTACCCGGTAAATACCTATCTACCCGGTATTTACCCGTATCTACCCAAATTGACGGGTAGATTCATTTCATGTTGGACATGCTGATTTGTGTTAAAATGGAGATAAATACTAAGTTAGTGGTTGTAATTTTTATACACAATTTGAAACGAAACTGTTCAGTCAAATATACAATTAAGTTTACAGAAGTTTTTAATGTATATTTTTAAAAATAATTAAAATAATTTAAAAAATATGTTTTATGAGTGCTTTTAAGATTGCATTAATTAGTCGTATTTATACGATAAAGATAAACTTCCTAGTACTGGTTGGAGGGGGTTATGGTGGGGTTAGGGGGGGTAAAATGTATTTTTTTCATATTTCATGGAAACTATCATTAATATCGAAAAGTATTGTATGTACGAACTAAAGTATACACAATTTCCTACAAAAAAGTTTATATGCATTTTTGTCATAAAACATACTATGTATGAGTTATGAGCTTGAAAAAGAGATTTTTAAAATATTTTTATTCACATATTTTTATTTACAGTTTTAATTTATCAAACTTATAATTTATACTAAAAGCATTTGAAATTATTTCCGTATGTCAGAGAATGATATTACACGATTTTTATAGTTGGAGTGATACACTAAAATCACTCTTTATCTCATAGCAACCTATTCGTTCCCAATTTGAATAAACATCATGTGTACAATTTACAAAGACTGACTTAAATTAATCTATTTTCGGCCAAACACCATTTAAAAACGTCAAATTTGGAAGAAAAATTAAAATACCCGCGTATTTACCCGCGGGTAGGTAAATATCGGGTATTTACCCGGTAAATACCCACCGTCGGGTATTTACCTGGGTGGTTACCCATCTCTATTCATGGCATTCAATAGATTTAATTTGCTTGAGTATTGCGTGCCATCTGATTTTTTGATGATATCAGTGTAGTCAACCGCAGAGGTTTTGATTTTATTTGTCTCTATGTTGACTATATTCCACATGGCTTTAATTTTATTTTCGTTATTATTTATTTTGTTCGCGTAGTAGTCTGATTTAATGTTACGCGTGAGTTTGTCATACTTACTGTTAAGGTCGGTAATTTTTTGCACGATATCTGTTTCGCCGGGAAACTTGTTCTTAAGTTGAATTAAGTCAAACAGCAAACGTTTCATATTGTAAATTTCATCCGTAATCCATGTTGTGCTTTTAGAAAATACTGGTTTAGTTTTAAATGGAAAGCAGATTTCTATTTTATGCTAATATTTGTTAGCATTTACTGAGCTAGTTGACCTATGTTATTGTTGTGTGAATGTTTTTCTTCAACAACTAAATAGTTATATATATGAATATGTATGTAGGTATGTGGGTAGCTTTTGCACATTGTAATTTTTCCTCAGTCACCCGTTGAGCTCAGAGACCACGAACGCTGTAGTGTTCGAAACGTCGGGATGAATTGTAAATTCATTATGTATAATCGAATCGATTTAATCCGTTTTCATAGTTTTTATTTCATGAGTAACTATCGCGGTAACTGAAGACAATATTAACTAAATGGTTACAAATAATAATTATCATCAATATAATCTGGTCCAGGCAGGCAATTATGGTCGCGCGATAAATGATAAAACATCTGGCCGTCCCTATAATCGCACTTACTAATAGTGCGACAGGGACGGCCTGATATTTTATCGTCTATCGCGCGACCATGCTACCCGTGCTTTACTAGCTTTTGCCAGCGGCTTCGCTTGCGTTAGAAAGAGACAAAAGTAGCATATGTCACTCTCCATCCCTTCAACTATCTCCACTTAAAAAACATGTCAATCCGTCGCTTCGTTTGGCCGTGAAAGACGGACAAACAAACACACATTATCTTTGGTGAAACAACGAATTCTTCCACTTCATATTATAGAGTAACCAGCTTTTCCCATTTATAATAAACTAGGTTTTGACCGCGGCTTCGCTCGCGTAAGAAAGAGACAAAAGGTAGCCAATGTCACTCTCCATCCCTTCAACTAAATCCCCTTAAATAATCACGTCAATTCGTCGCTCCGGTTTTGCCGTGAAAGACGGACAAACAAACAGACACACACCCATTCTTATTTGTAATTTTAGTATGGATTTGACATTATTATTTATATTTAAATAATTATATACGTATAGCCTAATTTTGTCGGTAACAGCGTGTTATGTAATGGCGTCTTTGGTGAACAGTCGCCTGTCACGCCGTGAAACTGCGTTCGAATCCCGGGATTCTATAAACTTTTTGTATTTTTTTTGGATATAAAATTAATATTTTTTATTGAGCGAGCAAGAATGGAGAGCCGAAGGTATCAATTTTATCTTAGAGAACATATTGATTTTTTTATTGTCATTTTGATTTTCTATTTATTAAGTTGAAATATAAAACACAACTTTTAATACCCTCGCTAAATATAATATTCTCGAAATTACTCCTTAGATAAAAAAAGTCCACTTGAGTTTTTAAAGCACTACGATACTCAGTTAATTATTGCATTTTCATTTACTAATTTAAGATTTCAAAAGCGATTTGAATACCCTTGCTCCATCGAAAATAAACAATTAGAAAAAAAAAACATTCGAATCGTACTTTAGAAACTAAAATTTATCTATACTTTTTGGAATTTTTTAAAATATCAGATTAGGATAATTATGTTAGAAATTCTGAGTTCGACGAACCCAAAAATTATTACCATGTAAGAGAATAGGTTTTTAATCTTTTTTGTGGAAAACGCTCAGTAACTACTGTACGAGTACATATATGTATAATAATAAAACAAAAAATAGTGTCTCATAGTGTTGTGTTCCTGCCGGTGAGTAAGGCTGCCAGAGCTCAACGAGGGTGCGGGGTGCTGACGACGGGAGGACTTACGGAACTAATTTGTTCCATCTATTGTCCTTTGAGTCGTCGGCAACCCAAACCCTCCTTTGAACTTGTACACTCCTTTTTGCTGTGCACACACAGCAAAGGGGAGTGTACAAGTTTTTAATGGGGCGGCAACGCGCATGCGACACTCTTTGAGTTGCAGGCGTCCATAGGTTACGGTGACCGCTTTCCATCAGGCGGACCGTATGCTTGTTTGCCACCGACGTAGTATTAAAAAAAAAAAAGCGAAAAAGTCCTGGATTCGAACCCAGCAAACAAGCTGTCGCCGCGTGAAATTATCGACTAGAAAGAATACAAAAACACTGTTTGTATGTGTTCGGTGCAATGCACCTTCAACACGTTCCGAGCCTCGTGCGGCACGTGTGCCCAGTCAGCAATTTACTCTATGTTAGCCAATTTTCATTTACCTAAAATTAGTGCACTTTTGAGAACCGTCGTGGCCGGGTGCATTCGATAACATAACATAACATTCATATAACATTTTAATATTTTAAATAAACAGAATAATCTCTACTCTTCTCCGGACTTTTCATAAACCAACGCGAAACCCGCTCTTCTACATGGTCCTTCGAATCGGATCTCGCGCGTTTAATACTTTGGTTGATAATCGTGTGAGGTGAACGAACTTAAAATCAACGAGTGAGAGTTGCAGCGTTTGAAGGAGTGGAGTAGCAGAGTTTCAACAGCAACAGTAGTGGTGATGATTATAAGTAAAATAAGGAAAGATCTTACTTGAATATCTCCTAGCGCTGCTCTGTTACTGCCAATACCAATTGGCAGTAACAGAGCAGCGCTAGGAGATATTCAAGTAAGATCTTTCCTTATTTTACTTATAATCATCAATTAACATGGCCTACGTTCAGCGTCAAGCGGAGATTCAACGTCTAATTGAGGCATCTTACGCTAACTTTAGAAAAGACAGTTCGGACAGGAAAACGAAGCTTGAATATTTTAAAACACGTTTAGACACATTAAACTTATTATGGAGTGAGTTCCAGTTTAACCATGAACAGTTGGGTATGGTGGAGAGTCAATCTAGTTCGTATTTTACTAACAGGATTTATGAGAGTACTAAGGAATCATATACCACTTTCCACGCCAAGCTAACAGCAGGGTATCAAGAATTATCCGAGAAGAACATTGAATCTAAGACCGACCTGAACGCTTCAAGTACAAGCACATTAACAACCGTTAACAGAGAACAAGCAGAGACGGCTGCTAAAGGCGATGCGCCAGGATCCGTCGCCGAGGTAGGAGGAAACATATTTGGGAAACAGCAGAGGGGAACCGAAAGTAAGATGGACGAGATGATGCGTAAACAACAGGCTAACATAAAAGCCTTCGCGCGGACCGTGAATAGCATTCAGATTGACCTATTAACAGAGAAATGGGAGCTAGAGGATACTCTCAAAACATTGGAGGCTCGTTGGTCGGCTATCGACAATTTACACTGGGAAATGGAAAGCGAGGGTTCCCTAGGTGATTCGGCGTATGAAAGTGTGTTTAACATGCATGAAAATACTTATAACATGATGAAGAAAAATATTAACAAAAAGGTGTGGTCTGTAAAACATAAGGTAAAATCAACACCAGTTTTGGACATCCCTACCTTCTACGGAAATTACAATTCTTGGGTCTCTTTCAAAGATTTATTCAGTGAAGCAATTCATAACAATTCGGCCTTATCAAACGCTCAAAAAATGCAATTTTTGAAGTCAAAAGTTAAGGGAGAAGCAGAGCGTCTAATTCAACATCTTCAGATAAGTTCGGAAAATTACGTAGTTTGTTGGGAGATTCTCAATAATCGATACAATAATACTAAATTGATATTCAATTCCCACATGAACATATTATTTGGGCTACCCAACATGCAACAACCGTCTTTAGCCCAAATAAAGAAACTGCATGACACAGCAATGGAATGCTTGCATGCCGTTAAAAATCTAGGAGTAGATATTGCTACATGGGACCCATTAGTAGTTTACATTTTAACTCAAAAGCTAGACGCTGAGACACACAAAGACTACATAGAATCATTAAAAAACTCGAGGGAGTTACCAGTACTACAGGAGTTCTTTGATTTCTTAGAAGGAAGATTCACGAGTCTAGAAACATCTCGCCGAAAACAGGAGTCTCTAAACAACAAAGGAAACACTCAACAGTCGACATTTAACAACATTAAGAAACCTATTCAATCATACAATAATCGACCTTATTACAACAGTAACAGTGGAGTTAACAAAAATAACAGTGGAAATGTAACTATGCACGTTTCAGGTATCAAATGTCCATTATGCAAACTACAACATGGCATCTACAGCTGTCGACATTTTTTGCAGATGCCAATGGAAAAAAGATTCCAAACGGTCAATAAACTGGCATTATGCATAAATTGCTTATTTAGTCATAATGGAAATGCTTGCAACTCAAATAAAACATGTCAGAAATGTTCAGGTCAACATAACACATTATTGCACGAGGCATGTGCTAGAAATACAACATCAGCAGTTCAGCCATCGACCTCAACTTATGCAACAAATGCAATTACTTCGAATAAGCAGATAGGTTATTCAACAAACATTTCACAGACTACATTCTGTGAAACTTTATTAGCTACCGCCATATTGAAAGTGCAAGCGGCAGATGGCACCTATCACACATTTCGGGCCCTGGTAGACCCCGGAAGCCAAATTTCACTTATAACAGAACGGGCCGTTCAGATACTTAATTTAAAACGAGATAAGTGTTCTGGAGTTATATATGGATTGGGAGAGAAAGAGAACGACTGTAAGGGCAAACTTAAAATACAATGTATGTCGATTTACAATGACTTTACATTTAACGCAAAAGTTTTTATCATGAACAAAGTTGTGAAATGTCTGCCAAGCGAAACATTTTCGAGACCTTCATGGTCCATGATACAGAATCTTAACTTGGCCGATCCAGACTTCAACGTTAGTCGCCCAGTAGATCTGCTTCTAGGATCAGTGATTAATGCGCAGATTATTCTAGATGGTAAAATAAAGGGTGAGGATGAGTACCAACCTCTGGCGCAGGAGAGTCAACTCGGGTGGCTTTTAAGCGGAAATGACGAAGAAGAACTGGAAACCTACCGTTGTAATATAATTATTAACAACTTAGAAGAGATACAACAGTTTTGGGAAGTGGAAGACATAACAGAAGAGGGAAACTTATCACAGGAAGACTTGGAATGCGTAAAGCACTTTGAAGAACACACGAAGAGAACAGTAGACGGAAGATACGAAGTACGCATTCCTATGAAACCTAACTTTCAAGAAAAATTAGGAGAGTCCAAGGCAAAAGCAATAGCCCAATTTAAACACATAGAAAACAAGCTCCAAAAACAGAACAAATTAGCTGAAGCATACAAAGCTTTCATGAAAGAGTATAGTGACTTAGGACATATGAAACCTTCCTTAAACAACAACAAAGTGGAATGCTATTTGCCTCATCACATTGTGGAACGCGCAGAATCCTTAACTTCAAAGTATAGAGTGGTGTACAATGGGTCTAGCAAAACATCAACAGGATACTCATTGAACGAATTAATGTACAGGGGCCCAAATTTACAAAAAGACATACAAACATTGCTATTAAAATGGAGACAGTACGAGTTTGTGTTCTGCGCTGACCTAGAAAAAATGTTCCGTCAAATCTTAGTGCATGAAGATGACCAACACCTTCAGAAAATCATCTGGAGAGACGAGCACGGGATACTACAATCATTTCAGCTTACAACAGTTACATACGGAACAAAAAGTGCAAGCTTTTTAGCCATGATGACACTAAAAAGGCTAGCACGTGACGAACAGGAAAACTACCCAGAAGCGTCCAAAGTTTTAGAGGAATCGTTCTACATGGATGATCTTATACACGGTTCACATTCCATAGAGCAAGCAATAAAACTGATAAACGACATTATCGACTTGTTAACAACAGCGGGATTTAACTTACGAAAATGGTCCTCAAACAGAGAAGAAGTGTTAGAACATATACAGAACAAGCAAGACAATCAAAACCTAACAATTAACTTTAAACAAGATGACATATCTAAAACACTAGGTTTAAGTTGGAATCCAACTGAAGACGTATTTACTTTTCAATGTAAAATTGAAAAGCAGAAAAACAAACCAACAAAAAGAACCCTTTTATCGGACATCTCCAAACTCTTTGACCCACTTGGCTGGCTTGCCCCGCTCAGCATAAAACTCAAAATTTTATTCCAAAAAGTATGGAAACAAACAGTTCAATGGGATCAGCCCATCCTAGAGGACATACACTTAGAATGGTCCAAAATACAGGAAGAAATTCACTTAATTAACGATTGCAAAATACCCAGATGGTTGCTATGTAAACAGAATGACGTAATCCAACTACATGGGTACTGTGACGCATCGCTAGAAGCATATGGGTGTGTAGTATATGCACGAACTGAACATCAAACAAAACCAATTCTGGTCGCAGCAAAAACAAAGGTCGTCCCACAGAAGAAACAATTAACACTGCCGAAACTTGAATTATGTGGAGCGCATCTTCTATCAAAACTAATGGCAAAAATAAAAATATCTCTACAACAGCATACTGTGGAAACGTTTGGTTGGTGCGATTCAAAGATCGTCCTCGGATGGTTACAAGGACAGCCAAGCCGCTGGAAACCATTCGTCGCCAATCGAGTAGAACAAATAAAACAGGTGATGACAGAAGAACAATGGCGTTATGTGAAATCGTCAGAAAACCCCGCGGATGCTGCCAGCAGAGGACAAACAGCATCTCAGTTAAAGGACAACTCTTTATGGTGGTCAGGACCAACATGGTTAGCTGATTTCCAGCCAGAACACGAAAGTTGTCAAAAACCAACATATCATACAACAGAAGAGGAGAAAAAATCCTATGTATCAAATGTGGGCCAAAACAATAACAAACAAGATATTATTCATGATTTATTAAACAAATATAGTTCAATTACAAAAGTAACAAGAATCGTAGCCTACATATTGAGAGCATTCACTTTGAAGCGAAACCGCTTACCCAGCTATCTAACATTACAGGAGTTGCGAAAAGCTAAACGAGCTATAATTAAAAGCGTGCAAAACAAAGAATTAGAAGAAGATATTGAACATTTACGCAGGAATAACAAAGTAGAAACAAGGAGTAAACTTTTCTCATTATATCCATTCCTGGACAACGAACATATACTTAGAGTAGGAGGACGCCTCGAAGAAGCGCATTTACCTTACGAAATGAGACACCCAAAAATCATTCCAAAGGAATCACGTCTTGCTACATTACTAATAGACTATATCATAACACTTCACGGAGGCGCCAAGATTACATCAAGCTAGTTGAGAGAAGAGTACTGGGTGATGGGCGGAAACAATAGAGTAAAACAACAAGTTAGAAAATGCGTCAAATGCCAAAAGATCGATGGGCAAAAACAGTATCAACTCATGGGTGATCTACCCGCCGCCCGTGTCAACGAAGCAAAACCATTTTTTCACACTGGAGTGGATTACACAGGGTTTGTTGACATAAAAGCTAGTAACACGCGAGGAAGTCGAACACTGAAAGGTTACATTGCAGTTTTTATCTGCATGGTCACAAAAGCAGTACATTTAGAGCTCGTAACAGAACTAACAAGCTCAGCATTCCTGGCAGCTCTAAGAAGGATGGCCGCCAGGAAAGGAGCCCCAAAGCACCTATACTCAGACCAAGGAACCAATTTTATAGGCGCGAATAACATATTAAAGCAACAGTGGAAGGAAATACAAAACACGTTCGACGATAACTTCTTAGCAGGCATTGCCGAGATGGAAATTGAGTGGCATTTCAATGCCCCATCCTGGCCAAGTGCTGGTGGCCTCTGGGAACGAGCAGTGAGGAGTTTGAAACACCATTTAAAACGTGTAGTGGGTGAGCAAAAGCTTACCTTCGAACAGTACTCAACAGTTTTAGCCCAATTAGAAGCTTGCCTGAATTCCCGCCCACTGTGTCCCCTCACCGAAAACATTGATGATTTAAACACACTAACCCCAGCCCACTTCTTACAAGGAAGAGCAGGTGTAACAATAATGGAAACATATGAGGACGCACGCACAAAATGGAGTTTGACACAAAAAATATTCAATGACATTTGGAAAAGGTGGAAATCTGAGTACTTAAGCCTACTTACAGCAAGACAGAAATGGTGCAATCCTCAGAAAAACATAGAAATAGGAGACATAGTGGTCATACACGAAGATAATTTACCAGCAGGAAAATGGGCGCTCGGAAGGGTAATAGACGTACACGCAGGTCAAGATGGTTATGTACGAGTAGTAACACTTAAGACAGAAAAGGGAATACTGAAAAGACCCGTAGTTAAACTTTCTCTCTTGCCTTTGAAAAAGACAAAATCAGAAAATGAACCCTCCAAACAACTGACACAAAACAAAACTAAAAAACCAGCTAAACGGGGTTGCATGACGACAATATTGATGATGCTATTTTATTTCATAACATTTTTGACAACTGGAAATTGCGTCAAAATGACACCTGTCAACGAAGGGCAAGGCCTATACTTCGATAGGCTAGGAACAATGCAGCTAGTTAGGGACGAATGGAAATTAGTCGCGTACTACGACATGAGCCCTTTTTGGGAAGGAGTATCAGCATACAGAAAATACAACGAGCAATTAGAAACTATTTGTAAACAAGTAAAAAGCCTTTCACACTGTGATGTCATCCTTCTACAATTACGTCATTCACACGACGAACTGCAACATTACAATAAAGTATTATCAAGACATCAACTAAAACAGCAAACAAGAAAGAAACGCGGATTTTTCAACGGTGTCGGAAATCTAGCAAATACTTTATTTGGAGTCTTAGATGATAAATTTGCTCAACAATATCAAAATGACATAAGTAGTATTAAAGCGAACGAAAAACACATCGTCACAATGTGGAAAAATCAAACATCAATCATTGAAGCCGAATATAACATGCTCCAGAGGACAAGAGATACCATACAAAAGCAACACAAATTAATACACCAGCATCTAGTCTCTTTAGAAAAGAGCAACACTGCAATGGAGAAAGAAATTACAGATGCAGAAAGCATATCTCAATTCACATTGATCGCCATGGCAGCAAATAACTTGTTAAACCACCTTAGGACAATCCAAGATATGTTATTAGACACGTTAACTAACATTTATAGCGATAAAATTAATATACATATTATCAGCCCCGAACAACTACAAAAAGAATTAAACATTATATCTGGTCAACTTACGAGCGACCTTACCCTACCAACTGACAACACACAAACAAACCTCCAAAACATTTACAAAGTATTAAAAGTGAAAGCAAGAATGACTGACCAATACATGATATTTGAGATTCGCATCCCATTAACAACACGTGACCGTTATGATATTTACAACATTATTCCGGTCCCGCATAGTTCAGACGGAAATATGATATCTGTTGTCCCCATAGAAAAATACGTAGCGATGAACCTTCAGAAAGATGCATACATTCCACTACAAGAAAAAGATCTCGAACTTTGTATCATACGAGATCAGTTTGCGTACATGTGCCCCCTTAAGGTACCTATATATAAAATGAACATGGATCAAGATTTATGCATAAAGGACGAAAATAAGAATTTACAATGCAAAACAAGCATAGCCGCGTGCCAGAACAAGTGGACTAGTCTATCAAAAGCAAATCATTATTTATATTTCTGTTGCGACCAGTGTCAGTTTCGAACAATATGTACGGATCGAGTTACAGCACAAACATTGACACGCTCTAACATTATTTACAACAGATAACTTTGCAATTCATACGCACATGAACATGCAAAGCAACGCAAATTTAAAGTATAGTATACCTACACCAGAAATCGACCCAATAAACCATATAATAAACATCACTATCGAAAAATTCGAAAACAGCAGCTTAAACTTCAAGGAAAGAAAAGAAGATAAAAATATAGAAGAAAAAATAAAAGCGCTAAAGGAAAGTAAACTCCCAGACGAGAACGACTATTCCATGCATAATATACACCACTACACTGCCATTTATTGCCTTTGGATCATAATAACAATTATGGCAATTGCGTTAGTTTGCCGGAAAAAACGTTGCCAATGGAGACCTCAAAGAACTCCAGAATTCACAACCGACTCAGAGGAACCAACAGCAGCAAGCAACATCTCCGTGAGACGCCGGGTGAACCTGCCGCCGCCGCCGCCGCCGCCCCGAGCGAGCGCGAGCGCAGCCTCCACGCCGTACAACACACGTCACACCAGCACCGGTGACATCCGTAACGATAACAAGTGTAGTGTTAGTGCGCAATATCGAGCAAAAAGTGTGAGTGAAGGAGAAATAAACAGTGCGCGAGTGAAAGTGATTACAAGTCCTAAACACGAGATGAGTGAATCAACACACATAGACCGGGGAAGCTCTCCAATTTTAAGAAAAACATCGTTTAGTGAATAGTATTAAGATGATTGTTTAATCACCTTGTATCATTCTCTTACTCATCTCATCTCATCGTTTGCCCCCCGCAAGATGTTCGGTGCAATGCACCTTCAACACGTTCCGAGCCTCGTGCGGCACGTGTGCCCAGTCAGCAATTTACTCTATGTTAGCCAATTTTCATTTACCTAAAATTAGTGCACTTTTGAGAACCGTCGTGGCCGGGTGCATTCGATAACATAACATAACATTCATATAACATTTTAATATTTTAAATAAACAGAATAATCTCTACTCTTCTCCGGACTTTTCATCAACCAACGCGAAACCCGCTCTTCTACAGTATGTGTGAGTGGTACTTAAAAATAGTGTAAAATAGTAAATTTATCTACATTAAGGGGATTAACGTTACAATGAGAAGTTGAATGTATGTTGTAATACGTCAATTTTAATATTAAATGTTCGCGAAGCATAATTGAAAGTATATAAATGCCTGTACGGCTCCACAAAAAAAATAAGACCGGTAATTTGCAGATTAACGCCATCTAACGCAGCCTGAGCTTCGGGTAACCTAGGCGAGCCACCTTAATAGCGTCGTTCACCGTTGTATCAACATCGAATTACCTAGCAACAAATTGTTTGTAATAACTGTCTCTGATTGGTGGATAACGCGAATAACGCGATAGACAAAAAAAGAATGTGTTTCAGATGCAGAAAAATTTGACAGGTATCGCAAATTAGTATAGAACTTTTATGAAGTTCTATTTTTGAAAATTTTTCAGTTAACTAAAAGTGAAGTGTAATGAAATATTAAGGGCCACTTGCACCAACGAAAATGGAAGGTTAACCCGAGGGTTAACCTATATAAAAATATGGAATTTGACGGATGACAGGCCACTAACCCTGAGTTAAGTATTTGGTGCAAGTGGGCCTAAGTGTCAAAGACTATCCGACACTGAAAAGTCAGTGATGACGAAGGTTCGGAAATAATGTAGGCGACACCGATTAACTTTTAACAATTTTAATCAAACTTTAGCGATTAAATTACAATGACAATTATACAGATCGGTGCGCGCGCGCCTATGCCGAGTGCCGTTGGAGGAATGGTGGCGCGGTGCGCGGCGTGGAGACAGCCGGCGGGGGCGGCGCGCGGGGAGAGCTGGAGGCGGGGGAACCGGTCCGCGAGTCGTGGTAGGGCGTTAACAGTCAGCACGTATAGTTTAGTCTATGGTGTCCTAATTGACAGATTAAAGTCGACGAGTAGAAAATAGTACATTACGATACAAGTGCTTAAAAAAGGAAGTTCGACAAGAGTGGCGATAAATTAAAACACGACCGGAGTGTTTAAATCGACACGAGTTACGAATTTCCTTTTCGCACGTGTATCGTACGACGTTTTTCAGTCCAGATGAGCATCCGAAGTTTCGACCTGGCATATAATGAACCACTTCTCGCACTAGTGCGTAATAATAACACCATCTGTACTGAAAAGGATATTTTAACCTCTGCCTACGCGTATTTTTACTTTGAACCAAGGATAATTTATATAGGATTTACAATCTTCATACTAAGAATCGTACCTAATTTTTTTTAGCGCCACCTATTAAATACTATCATAACTACATTGATTTTTTTCTCAATGTGTAATTTTCCGCACTAGTGCAAGAAGTGGTTAATTAGGTATATGTCAGGTCGAAACTGCGGAGGGCCATCTGTACTGAAAAAACGTCGTGCGATACACGTGCGAAAAGGAAATTCGTAACTCGCGTCGATTTAAAACACTCCCTTCAGTCGTGTTTTAATATATCGCCACTCGTTTTGGACTTCCTTTTTTCGCACTTGTATCGTAATGTACTGTTTAGTGATTGTTCTCTAGAAAATGCCCATCCCATAACAACTTCGCCATAATTACAATACTCCCAATTTTATATGTCAGCGACATTTTTCCACAGCAAAGGGTTGCGTTTAGGTTTTTAAAACTGTCATTAATCATAGCAGGAAGCAAAAGGACCATTGTCCATTAGGTTCGCAATACATTTATCATAAGCGATTTTGTTGAAAAACAAACAATGGTACCGGAAACGATTTGTTTCTGCACAAGTCATTTGTTCAAGAATGTATGAAGGTAAATATTTTTTGTTAAAAAGTCTAAATCAAAAAAATAACTTTTTCTGTCTAAAAGCCGAAAAACGTCAAATCTCAGGCCAGACATCGAAGTAGCTACCCAAAGTTATGCTACGAGTAAACCTATTAGGGATGACGACTACATAAAAAAATGGCATTCTGCTTAGTCCGTCAGTTAGATCGTCCAAAAATACTAAACACGTCGTTTTCACTTTTTCTAATTAATAAAAAAATACAAAGATATAGAGCATCAAAGTTCCGGAGTGGGGCTTGTGACGTCACTTCTAAATAAAAATTGTACCTAGGCGTGACGTCACGCGAAACTTCAACGCACTGTTCCGTCGTCATTTTTCGTGTATGAGAAAAAAGAAAAATATGTGTCCAAAATTCTTTGATAATCTAACTGACGGAATAATTAGTTTTTTTTTGTCGTCTCGCCTACTTTTACTACCTAGTTCAGTTAATTTTCCAGATAGGTATATCAAATGTAATTCCAGCAACAGATCTCGTTACCACTAATGCAGTGCACCAACCTAATCAAATTCTAATTAACTTGATATATAATGTACCTAAATAGCTTAAATCCCCATAGCATACTATGTTCAGGGTACCTACCCAACACCACAATTGTAAGCGTATCGTAGCTCGCTTTCCCTCGCGCTCTTGTGTACAACGCGACAGAATCAGACTGCGTTTATATCGTGACGTGGCTCGTAGCGGCAACGGTTTGTCTAGGCCGTAGCGGCAACGGCAGTTTAACACATATGATTAAATGCTGTTCCTGTTTTAGGTCTACCGCAAACCACCTTTGTAGTGGTTATTTTAACCACAATAATCAACATTTTGAAAACATCCCCGACATAGTGGACAGATTTTCATGAAACATGGCTAAAAACACTCCCCTACTAATTCAGTTTTCGAACAATAAAAAAACTTAATCAAAATCGGTTCATCCATTCGGGAACAATGATGCCACAGACGGACAGACACGTCAAACTTGTAACAGCCCGTCGTTTTTACGTCGGGGGTTAAAAACAATTTAACTCAAAAAAAAAACATTCAGTCGAATTGAGAACCTCCTCCTTTTTTCAAGTCGGTTAAAAATGAGTATTAAATTAAAACCAAAGAAAAAACAGTAAATAACAAAGAAAGCTAAAGAGTATGAAAATGCTGTATTTCCCGACTTTATCACAGCCATATTTTGTAGGCTTTGCATAATTTTAATGCCGCAATTACAGATTGTTGAAAAACTGCAAAACTTTGTTGGAAATGCTGTTTTACCAAGTACCGTTCATCTAATTGCTTGTCAAATGGACGCCAGTACCTATTTACCTTTTTAAAACTTTTTCCCCTCACTAGCTCGGAAACACGTGTTTTGTCCTTTAATACCAGCGGGTAAAAACGCATTTTATGGATAAAATGCGTTTTTACCTAGTGCACTAGTGGACTAGTGGGTAAAGTTATTTGACCTTGAATAAAGTCAAATTAACTGCTTTAAAATTGATAAAAGTAGGTGAATCTAGTAATAAAGATGAGTTACCACCTGTGAAACTACTGGAAGCAGTGATAAACGCATTTCTTGCGCTGTAGTTTCCTCGCTATGGTGAGGGAAAAAGTTTTGTGTTACACTCGGGTGCAAATGTATTTTACTTCTCGTGTGTTAAACAACTCGCAAGTTCAGGATTCTATTCTCGAACCACTCACTTGCTCGTTGCGTTTCACTTGCTCGTTTTTCAATTCCACACTCGGCGTTAAAATACAATTTTGCCCCCGTGTATAACAAATAACTATTTTTTTTATAATGATCATTATTGACTTAACAGGCGTTTAAGGTGCCTAGCCAACTTCATAATCACTTTCGCTCATAACGTCATCTCTATAGTTCTTCCGCAAGCACAGCAGAACCAACCAGCTACGACAACGGTAATATGAGCAATTCAAAGTCATCATCACAGTAAAAGGGAGTGTACAAGTTTCTAATGGGTTGGCAACGCGTATGTCACACTCCTTGAGTTGCAGGCGTCCATAGGTTACGGTGACCGCCTGCCATCAGGCGGACCGTATGCTTGTTTGCCACCGACGTAGTATTAAAAAAAATCATTTAAATGTCAAAACATAACTATGCACTCTTGTCGATAAAATGCAAGTTACTAATCCATTTCGAACAATCAAAAGAGCCTTTACCAGTTAGTGTGGTGAAAAATAAAATGCAACCCAACCCGCATACACACACACACACACACACACATACAAACGTGGAAACGATTTCCTAATCTAGCTTTCATAAGCAGCTGCTTGTTTCTGAGTGCAACAAAGGATAATCAGAGTCCGAACCGAGACCGACAAACGTACTGGCGAATGCTCCTGCAAACACAATCAAGCCTGTTTTGGCCCTGTGAGGACACAGTTGCAGAAAAAAGGCAATATACTCGTACAGTATGTGAATTAACGAAAACCTTAATGTTAACTGAAACCCTTAATGTTAAGATGATACAGGAGGGGTCAATTCTCCATACGCTCGCGACTATTTCCTCCCTGGTTTTTGAAGATATAGGTTTACTTTTATCTGTGTCGGACCGTTTTGATTTTTTTGATATTCTTATTTTTAAAGACGCTAGAGCCAATCAAACATTTCCAAAAACGGCCTTATTGATTATGGCGCAAAAAGAGGTGTGGTATTCAAAATTGGTAACAATTAACGAAAAAAACTAAACGGTCCAACACAGATCTGCCGTCCTATCACTAAAACCGCTCGAAGCTGCATATTACCAGTTTTCATTTGGGCAAAATATTCTAAATTAAGAAAGAATTCTCCATCGACTGGTCTTGGAATCATATTTTTATCATTTTTAGTTACCGAGATACAGAGCCGACATACCTCGCTAAGTGCACTATTTTATAACCCTTTTCAATAGTATAAAACCGCAAACCCACATTTGTCTTCTATAACTTATATTAAAGCACTTAGCTGTTGTTTATCTTTATATTCTTATTCCACGATACATAACTAAAACAACGTTACTTGACACAAGCTTCATAAATTCCTATTAAAGCCGTTAAATTCCGTTATTACATTTTATAACATTCACTTTTTTAAATAAAATACTACGCTTAAACATGGCTAAAGTTCTTTAACCGTGTATTTAAAGACTTTCATAGTAATTTCTGTTACAAATACATCATTAAAACTTAGTTACTGCGCTTAACGGTGAATTTGTTAATAAAAAATATTCATTATGCGACACTGAAACAGGACAAACCAGCAAAGTTACGCTAAAACCCCGCTAGTTGTAAAAGTATACCCTCCAAAGTTATTGCGCCAGTCCGACAGTCTGCCGAGCGGCGCGCGCGCAGAAGGTTGTGTGAAGGCTGTAGTGACCGATGAATGAACATTTTCTCCTTAAAATGTTAAGAAACTGAAAGTAAGTGTTGAATATCTTTCATTTAAAGTCAAGCTGATTTAATATGCACACTTTATAATCAAAAATAAAACTAATAAATATTATTTCTTTTAGGCTTGCTACGAACTCCAGAATACAAACGATAATAGAGATCTGCGAATAAAATGAATACCGAAAAACCGACCACGAGTCATCACACCAGCAGTAAGTTTAATAAATGTAGAACAGAAAGGAATTGCTAAACTCGATCATACCAAGGAACATTCTATCGCTGTGTATTGTTTCAATAAATTTTCAGTTGATACTTCATAATTATTCGCCTAACTTAGCCACGTCGAACTTTTCTGCTTTAATTTGCAATCCTGACGAAAATACATCAATTTTAAAATTTCCTTTTACTGCTGACTGTAACAAGAAACTGACGTTGAATTAAGCGTCATTCTGAAATACATATTAGGACTCTGCGCTCAAATTCCAAAACCTTTGCTGACGATCATCGAATTCGGGTTTATACTTCGTTGTAACAGACTCGATCAAAGTTTATTTCTTTAATCATTCGTAAAATGCTTCTCGTTCCGACATAAGTCAAGAAGATTTTTGACCATTCCGTCGTAGACACATTGAAACTACAAGTGATGACTCAGAAGAAGAAGAACTGTATACCTAGCATGTAAAATTGCAATATAATTATGTATTATCAAAAATAAAGCTTTAATTTAGTTATCCGCTCAAAGTCATACAAACAGAGAAACAGACCTAAATTCAACCTAGTTTATACCATTTTAAGCAATGATGCACCAGATTTACCAGAAATTGTTAAAAAAGAATCCCTATACATATTGATTCCAGTTTAGTGAAAAAAAAAAAGATGTATGATATTATATTCTGCTGTACCAATTAATTCAGACCCTTAAAATCCAGAAGTTTTACATACAGAAAAGGAGGACAGACCTACACATATGTACATATAACCATTATCGATGTAGAACCATCGTCGATATAGAGCACTACGTGACGCTAGTCATATCAATATTAATAATATTCTTCCATCAAATAACTCCAACTGGCGAAAACCAAACGCTCCAAGAAAGAAAGCATACATTTAAAAAAAACGAAATCAAGTGGAAAGAGTGTAGATTATTATGTCAAACAATCTTAAAATGCATACCTATTGGATTTTTGAAGTACAAAATAAATATAGATTGCTATTTTCACTTGCGTGGCAAATAATAAATAAAATCCGTGTTTATTTTCGTAAAATCGGCCAATGTTAACCGTTTTTAACCATAATTATATAGTTTGGTAATAAAGACATTATTTAAATAGTGTGTTATAATATTTAAATTGTGTAATAAAAATAACTTTGTATATCCAAGAGCGACACCTTTCGCCGTGTCAGTATAGCGAATTGATATATTTTTTGAAATGTAAAGAACGAATTTTATGGTTACATATTAATGTTATGTTAGTTTTCACTACTCTTAGAATATTATGTAAGGTTTAAGTATGTTAATTTGTAACATAACTTATAACGAGGTTTGATTATGCACGCAAATAAATGATTATAATATCATACAGTTGTCTTTTATTCATTTCACATTGAATTGCTCTTGAAACTTAGTGCAGGTACTGCAGGTAAACGAGGTTCTGCTAAAATGATAAACTCCTTTTAAAAGAATAACAATGCTAAAACCTAGTAATCGTCACTGGTTTGTCATATAGCGGGCTTATAGATTAGGAATGCATACAAATTACTTCGATATTAGTAGTCATTGCATAGCTTAAAACGTCTAGAGCATTATTTTTAGGGTATATACGATAGTATAAAATTGTTTAGTGTCTTTGCGGTTATTAAGCTATGTTTTTATATAATTATACAATGCTCAGTTACGATTACTATAAACACGTAAATTTACTTTGCCGTTATTAATCTATGTTTTATGCATCATTCAATTCTAAACAACGGCTAAAGTATAATTAACCGTGTTTTAAGAGTAAAATCATACATATTTTAGGAATGATTTGCATAACTTAAACACAAAATGGCGAATTTCTAATAAATTTAATAATATTTTATTAAATTGATTTCAAATACTGTTATCGTGAATTTAGTTTTAATTTTAGAATAAAAGAAATCGTCACATTTCCTAGAGATATGGATTTTTATGTTTTTTGCCCATATCTCAAAACTATCATTTGTGGGTTTTAGTGATAGGACGGCAGAGATAATTTCATTGTTATTCAGATTCTCAAATTTCATTACGATTGATTAAGTTTTGAAGGAGGACACAGTCGAGAGCGGAACCTCGATTTTAAAAAATTTTTCGCAATATCTTTTTAACTGAGTTGTTCTGAATGGATATATTTTTTTTTCGATAAATCTAGTTAATAACACTAGTATATTTAACTAAAATTCCCAAATTGAAAGGGAGGGCTCCTGTCCATTTTAGCATTTTCGCTCCTGTAGCGTCTTAATGTACAGGTCATACTGATCAACGTTTACTATTATTACTAGAACTCTCAAACGCAATTCTTTCTTACATACAGTCGAGTCATAAATTTGTGTAATTTTTTTTCACCTTATTGCAACGAGTTCAAATGCTAAAGATAGGTATACGAATTTATAAACGCTGCCTACATTCAAGCTATCCAACGAACGGCCCCCGGGTACAGCGTGGGCCGTGGCCACTGTCTCAAATGCTTTGCAAAATTAGGCTTTTCTGGATGGTAAGGTTGTGTCTGTACTGTATTGACAATTTGACACCATATGCTCCTTGTACTATCAGCTGCAAAAGTGCATGGAAAATTTATCAATGAATTCATTCATAATTTCTCCACGCACTTTTGCAGTTGATAGTAGCTGGTAGTGTATAGCGCGGGCGGTCCGTTTGTTTCACATACACTTTATTAAGACGATACGGTAGGGGTCAATTCTCCATACAAACGCTCTCGACTATTTCGTCCCTGGTTTTTGAAGATAGAGCAATGATTTTTTCAACACAGATTGTTATTATTTTTATCTGTGTCGGACCGTTTTGATTTTTTGACGTGAAACGTTAGGTGAACGTCTTTAAAAACCCGTAGTAGAGTGACCGGACCGAAAACCAGGTGTAACGAAAAGTGTTATGGCGCGGTGGCTTATATCTCTGTAACTATATAACTATATTTTTTACAAAAATTTGGTGCTAGTTCATATTTGAGGACATCGTATGCAAAAATTAAAGCATAAAACTGTCAAAAATTACTTAAAACACTAAGATTAACTAATAAGGATTAAAATAAATATACATTATCCGTAGCAAAACTTATTCATCTTACGAAATAATGCATTAGAAACTATGGCGGCGGCAACGGCTGGCAATGTACTGAAACTTGTTGGCAATCGTGACTCTTTCGATTCGTTTGAGGCAATCATATGCTAAAATTAAAACATAAAACCGTCAAAAATTACTAAAAATACTAAGATTAACTAATAAAGATTACAATAAATATACATTTTCTATAGTAAAACATATTCATCTCCTCAAATATGCATTAGAATGTATAGCGCCGCCGTCGCATATAACATACCGAAGCTATCTTGTCTCTTCCGATTCGTTTAAGGCCATCGTATGCAAAAATTTAAGCGTATAACTGTAAAAAATTACTTAAAATACTAAGACTAACTAATAAGGATTACAATAAACATACATTTTCTATAGTAAAACATATTCATCTTCTCAAATATACATTAAAAGAATGTATGGCACCGGCGGCCGCATATAACATACCGAAGCAATCTTGTTTCTTTCGATTCGTTTAAGGCCATCGTATGCAAAATTTCAAACATTAAAGTGTAATACTTTTATTATGAAGATCAAGCAATAATGATTAATTGTAGTTCAAATTCAGTAAAGTAACATATTAATATTCTCAAATAATGCATCAGAATCTGTAGCGGTGCGGCAACAGTAAATGGAACCGACGGCGGTTGCTTGAGAATTTGGTCTTTTTAATGTTCATTCATTCATTCAAATAGCTACACACTTACAGTTAGACGACCTGCTAAGCCGCGGTCCTGGGTTCGAATCCCCGTGAGGGTATTTAATTGCATGACGAACCCAGATATTTGTTCCTGAGTCATGGAAATTCTCTCTCTAGTTTCGGGCTAGGTTGATCTATGTAAGGTGTCGTCCAATATTTATTTATTTATTGATATATTATGTACAGTACTTTTTTTGGTGGTGCGCAAGCCCCGCAGTGTTTTCACGCGAGGCCGCAGGCCGAGCTACAAATAGATAGTGCTCCCACGCAGAATACTTTTCGCCGCTTCGCTTTTAATTAGCTACTTCTCTGAATGTGTACCTACTACCTACCTTATTGCTACTTCTCTGAATGTGTACCTACCGTTTACCTCACCTTAATTTCACCACTTTGAAGTACAACTGTAATAATGTATCAACCTACTATTTAGAATAAGTACTTATTATGTAATTAAGTAAACAAACTTTCACTGTTAAACGTAAGCATGTCGTGTTTGCCTGTAATTGGGTGAATACCGAAGCAAGTTATTTTATTTTCCATTTAAATATGTAAGATTATGTATTACACCTGTTGGCGAACCTTAAATAAAATAATAAAAAATAATAAAATAATCTATCGTGTATTTCAAACTGTACCTAGGTCTAGTACTATACATGCACTTAAATAATACCTATCTGAAGCTAGTTTAAATAAACCTCATATTCATAAAAATGGAGTTTTCGTTTATTTTATGTACGAGTAAGTTACCGCCATTCAATGCAGTCATAATTATTGTTGTAATAAAATAGCTAAGTTTCAGTGAACTTTAAGATACAAGATAATTTTGTTACTGCACATTTTAACATTATTTTTTCCGCTTGTGTTGTTGATGGGTTAACCCGTGAGGTGACGACTTGACGAGCCATGAATTTCACAAACCCTTTTCCTCCCGTGTGTGTGGTAGCAGTCGACTATGGGATTTGGGATCAATTGTGATTTGGGCGACGAGCCTTACAGACTTATACAGGGTGGCTCATTCAAATCGGTCAGTATGGGAAAGTCTAAAACTATAAGACATACTAAGATCTGTTCTTAGGAACCGTGTCATCGATTTTAATAAAAAGAAAATCTGCTCACAACTCATACATTTGAAAAAAAAACTGTACCCAGCCGGGGAATCGAACCCAATTGTTTCAAAAAAAAAAAAAAAAAAACGTTAAAATTAAAATCATGTTTCATAGAGACATTTACTGCTTAAGGTAGGTCTTAACAATCGATATTTGGATAGAAAAAAAAAAACATTTTTTTCCAAACAACTAGGTTCAATTCCCCAGCTGGGTATTTCAGTTTTTTTTTCCTTCAAATGTTTTAAAATGCAGTTTTTATTTTATTAAAATCGATGACATGGTTCCCAAGAACAGATCTTCGTATATCTTATAGTTTCAGTCTTTCCCAGCCACCCTGTATACAGATTTATTTACACAATTTTGCGTATCTCAGGAAAATTCCAGGACAGAAATAAACTAGAAATATAAAAATGTCCATTTATTGTTTCCACACATAACAGCAAGTTACATCAAATAGTCGCAAGTCGCACATTTATTAAAGCATTGAACCAAATTGCTAAGTAGACGCTACAGGAGGTGTCAATTTTCCATACAAACGCTCTCGACTATTTTGGTCATATATGCCTCATAGGTTTTTGAAGCTCAAAGCAATGATTTTTTCAACATAGATTATTATTATTTTTATCTGTGTCGACCGTTTAGATTTTATTGATATTTTGATTTTTAGAGCCCATATAAAATATTCAAAAACGGCGTTTTTCATTGTGGCGGAAAAAAATGTGTGATATTGATAAAAGTTTTGGAGGAGGAAACGGGCGAGAGCAGCTCCTCGATTTTAAAGATTTGTTCGCAATATCTTTTAAATTTTTTTCGAAAAATCAAGTTAATAACACGAGTATATTTAACTACAATTCCCAAATTAAAATTAGGGCTCCATTCCATTTTAGAACTGTCGCTCCTGTAGCGTCTTATTTTAAAAACATTTAATAGTAATAGTTACCTAGTTACATTTAACATTGGCAGACAAGTAAAATGGGGTTTTATGTCATATAACATTATTATAAAACTGAAGTAAATCATTGATAAAATGAGTGAAATCAGATCAAGTAAGTACTTTTTTAAGTATAATTATTTTTTTATATTAACAAACATTATTCAAAAATAACAAATAAAAAAATGAATAAACTAAAATGAAATAAAAAACTAATCTTACCTAAAATATATCTTAAAACATTTATTTAATTGTTAATAATTGAAAAAAAAATTAACTACTTATTGTATACCTAAACATTAAACATTACAGAGTAAAACAGATCACTTAATTAGGTACAAAACATTTGACTTAATTATTCAATTAAAAACATTGAATTTACTACTTCTTGAATGAACATTTAATAACGTATTATATATATTCTTTGATGGAAAAGTAAAAGTGGTTCTATGTCATGAAACATTATTATAAAATTTAAGTAAATTATTGACAGAATAATGAATTAATTGGGTACAAAACATTTATTTGTTCTTACTTAATTTTTTTTTTCATTTTTTTAAACATATAAATTGAAAACATCGAATTTACTTCTTCTTGTATAAACATTTAAACATGTCACATAACATTACAAAACTGAAGTAGGTACTTTATTGATATATTAAGCGACAGAGTAATACAGGGTGAAATACACCCATCTTAAAGGCCGGCAACGCACCTCCAACACCTCTGGTGTTTCGGGTGTCCATGGGTGGCGGTGATCGCTTACCATCAGGCGACCTGTCTGCTCGTTTGCCTCCTATCCCATAAAAAAAAGGACCGCTCCAACTTTTCATAGTGACTTTCGAGGTCACAATGAACAGCCTTGTATCATGGGGCCAATGCTGAAATCGCAAAAAAATGCCTGTTTCATACAGAGTGGGGCCTGTAACAAAAGCAAAAAATTAAACTGTAAGCTATTCTCCTTATACTGATCAACATTTGTTCAGCAACTTTTAAAAATAACTTGTATTTTGATTTTTATTACCATTGAAAGTTTTTTCTAAGAGGTAATGTATTGCAAATTCTGTTAAGTCTAAAGTGTGACAGACAACGTCAATGACAACAATAATGGCGTACATTGAAGCTAATATTTTTTTTGTATGAAAAATAAAAAAATTAAAGACTTCATAATTTTTAAAAGTCACTGAACAAATGTTGGTCAGTTTAAGGAGTATAGCCTACAGTTTAATTTTTTGCTTTTGTTACAGGCCCCACCCTGTATATTTCCACTGTCATGATGCCGCTCATTTCTATGGAATAAACAATTTCTTTTTCGCGATTTCAGCATTACCTACTCCCATAGTAAAACTTGTTCATTATGACCTCAAAAGTCACTATACAAAGTTTGAACGGTCGTTTTTATTTTACCCGGTATACTCATAATTCAATATTAAATAGGTAAATTTAAAACATCGAATTTACTACTTTTTGTATAAATTATACCGAACAGATAACACACAGAGCGACAGTTACACACAGAGCGACTGTCCTAAAGACCAATAAATAACAATTAATAAGCATTTAAATTTTATACAAGCCGATATATTATTATTTAAAAGAGAAATTTAATTCGAAAAATTGGCGCCTTGGTATATTTTTTTGTGTAAATCGCATTAAAATTGACTGTAAAGAACATTTTTTTCTTTGATTCAATATAACGTAAGCTCATACGATAATTAATTAGATTTAAGTCACTGTTTCTAAAGTTTCTTTGTTTCTAAAGTAGTCAAGAAAGCGTATTTTTGGCTGATTCAGTCAAAAATAATCTTTATTGTAGGTATGTTTTTTTTTTAAATATAAAATGTATATGGTAATGGATCAATGTCCGCGAGACATCGCCTTTGATTACTAAAGAGACCTATGTGATAGCGACATATTTTGCCACACAGCTGACAAAGGAAGCTTGCAACCAATTTCGACGTTTCGCTATGGTGTCTTCTTTCCCTTTTGTCAACAAGTGCCGCAAACCAGGTCTCATCATGAGTTCTGAAATTTAGTGCTAGGTAAAATTGTGTCGATTAATTTCAAAAGTGGGTAAATCCATTCTGCTATAAGGTTGATTATCTTTCGGATCATATATTATTATATTTTTTACATAATCAACCTTATATCAGAATGGATTTACCCACTTTTGAAGTTAAGCGACACAATTATTCTATTTCATGTAAACACTTGGAACAAATCGTTCGAGCAAACACTTATGTACAGACTATTATTCTATCTACTACTAGATTGCATCAATCAAAGCGAAGCCGCCAAATTGTAAACTGGCATGAGCCGTTAGACTTATATTGACCGGGATATAGACCGTGATTACTCTTTTAATTTTAATTGAGCTCCCGATATTTGGACGTAGACAACATACATGAATCGGACAAATCTCGCGCTCTGATTGGTCAATTTTACATTTGCACACGAACATGCGCGCGCACACACACACACACACACACACACACACACACACACACACACACACACACACACACACACACACACACACACACACACACACACACACACACACACACACACGCCTGCGCCCGTGTGCACTCTTGTTTGTTCGAGAGCGGACAATAATTTACATTCTTCTTTAATAATGGTGCAAAATGTAAGTATCATTATGCATAAATTTTATTGATTTCATATTATTAGTCCATTTCGGTTGTATTGGTACAAATATACAAGGTATTGTAAGCATAATAAATTTAATTTTAGTCATTTAAATAATAGTCTGCATGAAGTTTAACTTCCAAAATAATGCAAGTAGATAGCTCATTATGAAATAGAAAGTATTTATTTCAACCGGGTAAAGAAGAACAAAACTACGCAGGAAACGGATTATATCGTGTATAATGAATTTACAAGTTGACCGTGAACTCTGTAAAGAGTTCGGAACTTCGGGATGAGTTGTAAATTCATTATAAGTACGCGATATAATCCGTTTCCATAGTTTTATTACATGAAATTATCTATTACTATCGCGGTAACCGAAGACAACATTAAAGAAGAACTGAACAGTTTACATATTTGCAACTTATTTTTAAATATTTTAAAATTATTTCTAAAGTTACAGTTATTAAATCATACGTTTTTAAACTAACGTGCTCTATCTTATATGGAATAGATATGTTATATAAATATATATTATCAATAATATATACATATTTGACTAGCTTGGTCTTGTATCTTACTCCTCCTCTCGCTTCTTCCACTCAATATAATATTTATATATATATTTTTTTTTTCGTTTTTTTTTCCATTTAATATTTATTTATAAATAATACTTACAATATATATTGTTTAATAATATACATATGTATACAATTTATATTAATATTAGAAACTATAGCGTGGGTGATAAACTAGATAAGTACAATTTTTAAATATAGAAATACAAAAAAAAAACATAATATTAGCAGTCTTAGATATTACATATATTTCTTTTTATCAAATTTCACATCAACCAGCCGCTTGTTTTGAATATCACATTCATTTACACATTATATCTACCTCCATTTAAAATAATATGCTAACAGAGATTGACATATATAACGTCGTTGCTACGGCAACATAACTCGACGTTGAATAGTGATTGCTCACTTCATTGTCTGTCGGAGGCGAATCAGACGCTTCGTGACTAATTTTATTCGAGCAACGTAGCATTTCTGGTGATAATTCTCGTAACAGATTTTTATATTCAACTGTATCAACTTCATCATCAAATTCATCATTCTCATAATCATTTGTTGTCTGGTTTTTCGGTATATTCTTCTTCTCGCCAATTGCCATGTTGGATTTATCGTCCATGATGCAAGTTACGCTTTCGAGAGCTGCTTTTAAGCGTTTGCTTCGAGTTTCGTTGTTGAGGCCGAAAATCCAGCGGAGGCTGCAGTCGCAAGTCAGTTTGTTACCTGGGGACAAAATGTATACTTATAACTGACGTTTTGGAAACATAAACTACTGGAAATCTGTCACAGTTTCGTTTTCTTTCCGCCCCTTATTTGCCAAGAGTGGCACTGAAACTTGAGAAGTTTCATGTGCTCTGCTTACCCCTTCATGGGATACAGGCGTGATAGTATGTATGTATGTATGTAAACTACTGGAAATTACTCTCAGAACCTCAGGTTGTGTACCTGCTATTATAAAGCTTTTGAAAAATACTTATGATTGAAGGAATAGGCCACCGATAAAGATAACAATGTATAGAAATAGCTCTTTCTATATATTCCATGTCTGCCAATCTATTGTTGTCGCTTGAGAAGAAAAAATGTATAATAGTACATTACGATACAAGTGCGTAAAAAGGAAGTTCGAATCGAGTGGCGATAAATTAAAACACGACCGAAGGGAGTGTTTTAAATCGACACGAGTTACGAATTTCCTTTTCGCGCGTGTATCGTACGACGTTTTTCAGTACAGATGGCCCTCCGAAGTTTCGACCTGGCATATAATGAACCACTTCTCGCACTAGTGCGTAAAAAAAGCACCATCTGTAGGTACTGAAAATGTATTTATGTAAGTTAAGAATAACGTCGTACGATACACGTGCGAAAAGGAAATTCGTAACTCGTGTCGATATAACACTCCCTTCGGTCGTGTTTTAATTTGTCGCCACTCGTTTCGAACTTCCTTTTTTACGCACTTGTATCGTAATGTACTATTTCAGTACAGGTGTGTTTTTCCCGAACTCGTTCGTAAAGTACCACATTTCTTGCCAGATCAAAACTACAAAAGGGCCATATGTACTGAAAAATGTCGTACGATAGGTACAGGTGCGAAGTAGGAATTCCTAACTCCAGTCGATTTCACGATTGAAGGGAGTGTTTTAACTTACCGCCACTCGTTTCAAATTTCCTGTTTTCCGCACTTGTACAGAATATAATAGAATAAACTTTTAATCGTGAATATAGGCAAGACAAAATACACATAATAACAACAATGTAGTAGTAAGTATACACATAATATACGATAACAGTACCTATCATATGATTATTTTACAAATGTACATAGAATCCTAAAAAAAGTATTTATTATTCATATTTTTTCATGAATAACTATCGCGGAAACCGAAGACAATATTATGCATTTATATTTGTATGTCTTTCGTTTATCTCGGGACCATGATGGGGTCCCGGACATTTGGAAGGCGTGCGTGGGGCTGAAGCCAACAGCGCAGAGGCCCTTTAAGACAATTTAATCTAAAAGGTGATGTGACACCAACCGACGTTTATCCCTGTATTATGCATTTATTATTATTGTAGATTCCTAAGTGAGGAAGGGCATCATCAACAACCAATCAGCTCATCAAGAAACTATTACGTTTCAAAATAATAATTATTTTACACCAAAAACGTATTCACAGAAGAAAATAAAAGGTTTTCTAGAACAGAAAAGTAAATCCTAGTAGAGGGAACAAGTGCGGCTTTGAAAAGGTATTTTGTTTTTCGGCCTTTGCCGTAGTAGATATACCGTGAATACCAGAAATCATTTATTTGTTTCCTGCGTCTCTATCTGAATCTAAATAGGTATATAAAGGAAGAAACTGACAGACTGACATATCACTGAACACTTGAACAGCCGAAACCGCTGGTCCTAGAGCCTCAGAGGTCATACAAACATGAAACCTAAACACAATACATTCTTTTTCTTTGGGCAGTCGTGTAAAAAATAGGAAAGCAACCAGATCCCTTGTCTAATCATGAACATTTTGTTAAGAGACCTTCCTTAACTGACGGGACTGAAATCTTCTCGAGGCTGAGGCGTAGGGTTAGAGCCGGCGTAGCTTTATTTGACGTTCATATGCGCATTGTAATATGCCTACTTGAAAAATAAATATTTCATTTTCATTTTCAACTTTTAGATGACTGATGATAATAGCAATTAGAGTTAGCGAGCGCCAGAAGCGTTACTTGTCATTTTTATGAGGATTCCATTACACATATTCAGGATCAAAAGGTTCTTTGAAATGAACCTCAGTTAGGTATTACACAAGAAACAACACAATACACGGTGACATAAAATGTACATTGTACACATTCCTATTATTTGTTTTCGAAAAGTAAGATGTATATACACGATTTTATTTATTCCAGAGGAGCTCGATCGTATATAAAAATAAAACTATATTTTATAAATTTGTAGTTTAAAAACACTAAAATCAAGGGTGGACAGGCATCTTCTGTGCGAGCTCACTCCATCGTAGGCCACGTCTTTGGCTTTGGCTTGTCTGTGGTCAAGAGCAAGCCCATTCAAAATAATAAAATAAATAAAAAATAAAAACTGGAAAAACACGCTTTTATACATGAAAATAAAACCTGAACGTGTTTAAAGTTATGTGGCCTTTCTCTCAAGCGCGAACACGACTATGATACGATATTCCATCATAGAATGCCAGTGTCTATCTTCCGGCTTCATCATCAGACCTTGAAACCTAATCATGGTCAAAATTCACTACAAGACTTTTCTAAGAAACCCAAAAACAGCTATGATACGTTGTTCCATCATTTAGTTCCAGTTCATATCTTCCGGCTCCATCATCAGATCAGTTCAGCAGTACCATATTATTGTATCGCCCACTGTTGAGCATAGGCCTCTCTTCCAGTACGCCACTTGTCCCGGTCCTGAGCTAGTCTCATCCAGTTGTGACCCGCAATTTTCCGGATGTCGTCCACCCAACGAGCTAACGGATACCAAGCGCTTCTTACATCTGTGAGCGGCCACCATTCTGTTAAAATTTTAGTCCTGTGGGCGATAAAGGGCTGATATGATGATGATGATGATGATGATATTATTGTATTGTCATCAGAACTACATACAGCTGCCAATTTTCATTAGGCTACGATCCCTGAAAGATAGTTAAATTCGCTTCCTTAGATTCCATTACATAGTTACATACATACGCGACGACCTAATAAAAGCCTGTTAATTATATTATTTTTTATTAAGAGCCAGAGTATTGTCCCACTGTTGGGCAAAGGCTTCCCTCAAATTCCTCCACGTATCCCTATCCCCTGAAGTCTCCCACCAGTCCTCGTCAAAGGCGTCAAGCTCGTCACGCCATCTCTGGCGAGGTCTACCGCGACGCCTTACAATTTGTGGTACCCAACGTGTGGCTATCTTGGCCCACAGGGCATCCAGCATCCGGCAGACGTGTCCCGCCCAGTCCCATTTAAGCTTGGCAGCAATTGCAGCTACGTCCGTTATTCCCGTTCTGGAGCGCAGTATTGTATTTTTAATGCGATCGGTTAATTTCACGCTCAAAATACTACGCTCCATGGCCCGCTGACAAACCGTGAGTTTGGATTTTTGAGCTTTTGCCAAAGACCAAGTCTGTGCTCCGTAGGAAAGGATGGGGAGAATGCACATGTCCATGAGTTTTCTTTTTAACGATATTGGAAGGTTTCCCTTCATGTGCTCCTTCATAGACTTTGGGCTCCTCCAGGCGTTTTCGGTCCGTCTCGCGACTTCTGTATCTTGCCGTTCCTGGAAGGAAACTATTTGGCCCAGGTATATATACTCATGGACATATCCTATTTCTCGCCCATCCACTTCTACTTTTGTTGTTGCACTATTGGTCATGAGCTTAGTCTTTGACATGTTCATCATTAATCCAACCTCAAGGCTTGCCCTGCTTAGATCCTGCAGAATGTCGCAGAGGTCTGTAGCTGAAGAAGAGAAGAGGACGATGTCGTCGGCAAAACGCAGATTGGTTAACTGTTTTCCGCCGACGTCAATGCCCCTATGTTCCCACCCTGCCGCCAGCTTCCTGAAGACTTGCTCAAGGGTACTGGTGAATAATTTTGGTGACAAGGGATCGCCTTGCCTAACGCCCTTTCTTATATTAAAGGAGGGTCCGGGAGACTGCAGTTTTATACTGGCGGTGCTGGAGGTGTAGAATTGTAGATATTGCGAATAAGGTCAACGTAAGTGGAATCTATGCCCTGGTCTTGTAGTGCGGTAAATATGGATGTATGGGTTAAACTGTCGAAAGCTTTACTGAAATCTACAAAGTCGAAATAAAGGGGGAGTTTGAATTCGTGGTACTTTTCAATGATCTGTTAATTAATATAAAAATAAAGAAAACATTTTAATTAATAAAAATTAATTGAATAACAATAATTGAATCAATGGCTTATTATTCATAACTTACCCTCAAGAGAGATTAAGGCGTTATTCGACTTCATGCTCCCCAGAACACTTTGCATAGTCTCCTGTTTTAGAGTGTCCAAGTTGTTGTTCTGTAAGTCCAAAACGGTCAACTTCTCAAAATTATCCAAAACACCAGCGTCTAACGTTCGCAAGTTATTATCAGTCAAAGAAAGTTTCCTCAGTCGTGCCAATCCAGCGAAGCCCTTTTGCGATATAAATTGTATTTCGTTTTCGTCCAGCGAAAGTTCCTGAAGGGCCCAAAGTTTCGAAAACGCGAAGTCACCTATCATCGACAATTTGTTGTTCCTCATGTTAAGAGTAATCAAGTTGGAGAGACCTCGGAAGTCTTCCCTAGTCACTACAGTCAGCAAATTACTGTCCAGGTCTAATTTCACCAAATTGTTGAGATGCTTGAAGCACCCTTCATGAAGAATAGTTATATTGTTATCTGATAAGGTCAGCCGGCGCAAGTTCGGGAGCATGTAGAAAACGTCACGTTCCAACTCTGAAATCCGATTCTGGACCAAACTAACATTTACCAACAGTATCATGTTCGAGAATGACTTTCTTTCCAATTTTGTTATTTTGTTTTTCGGTAGCGATATCTCTCTTAGTGTCGACGAGTTTGTAAAAACAAAAGGAGGTATGTGTGATATGTTTGCGTACTGGATGCGAAAGTACTGGAGGTTTTCTAGTCGAATTATGATTTTTGCGGGTATGTAAGTGACTTTGCTGTCAGCTCTAACACTGAACCCAAGTATCTCTAATTTAGGTTGAGACAAAAAGTTTGTCCAAAACGGGTCGTCTTCGGTGATGTCGCCATTAAAAATCCAGCAATCCGCCTTCATAGCCATTTTATATTCTATGCTATCGCAATAGCAATGTATCCTGGCGCTCCGGTCCTCGATGTTACAAACATTGACGAATGGTGTCTTAACAGCTTTTTCGTATTTCCATCTGCGCCGTTCACTGTGCCGGTTCCCTACAACGCTGATTTCAATTGTTGCGAAAACAATAATTAGGATTAGATATTTAGAGTCCATCTTCTTTCACATCGGGCGATGTCTATCTGAAACAAAGAAAAGGCGTTTAAGCGGCTACGGGAGCGAAAATGCTAAAATGGAAAGGGAATTGGGGACTCTTTCAATTTGGGAATTTTAGTTACATATAAATACTAGTAATTATTAACTAGATTTATCAAAAAAAATTGTCCCTACAGAACAACTTAGTTAAAATATATTGCGAAAAAATCTTTAAAATCGAGGTTCCGCTCTCGACTGTTTCCTCGTTCAAAACTTAATCAATCGTAACGAAATTTGAGAATCTGAATAACAATGAAATAATCTGTGTCGGACCGTTTAGTTTTTTTGGCTAATTTTTACCAATTTTGAATACCACACCTTTTTTGCGCCAATATCAATAAAGCCGTTTTTGGAAATTTTTGATGGGCTAAAGCGTCTTTAAAGATGAGAATATCAAAAAAATCAAAACGGTCCGACACAGATAAAAATTATAATAATCTGTGTTGAAAAAATCATTGCTCTATCGTCAAAAACCAGGGAGGAAATAGTCGAGAGCGTTTGTATGGAGAATTGACCCCTACCGTATCGTCTTCATGAGAGTTGCCTTTGTTATTTTCTTATCTTTCGCTTTATGTCGCGCATTAGCAAAGTTGCTGATAAGGTTGTATTGGAGTCGGACGTTAAGGTGCCATTAGAGCGACAGGATCTGACACTTTTTGCGAAAAAGACGCTAAGTTGAGTTTTGTTCTCGGAACAAAGAAATAGTATAAAGTGAGTCCCATTACGTGGTAGTTAAGTTACGAGTTCGTATTCGAGCGTAGAATTTTAAAATGACGCTTTCAAGTTTATACCCTGGAACGACTTAGCGCCGACGGAAGTGTAAACTCCGACAGTGCTTTTCTGCGAAACTTCTGAATCACCGATTGAGGATAGTGCGAAGTGTTTTAACTCTTGTTCGGCTAACAATGGCAGTTGTTGTTTGGTATAAGTGAAACTAAATAAAATATTTGTATTTATAGGAAACTAGCTTTTACCCGCGGCTTCGCCCGCGTAATAAAAGTATTCTTATTGAAACGTTTACAAAAAATAAGATTTTCATTTGGATCCGTAGGTTTCTTTGTAGGTACATCTGTCCGCGATTATTTCGATTAAGGTAAAGCGGGGCAATTCTCGACTGGGGGGGGGGGGGGGCATTGTAACTGATCTATTTGCTGTACGGTCAGCCAAGAAAGAGGTTTACCACTTTTCGACTCTATTGATTGAAAAGTGGTCAACCACTTTTTTGGCTGACTGTACCTTACACATATTACTATTGTTTTAAATGAAATTCTTGCAATGATTGTAGAATTGTTACACAGCGACCACAGCTTAGGTAGTAGGTACGAATATGTATGTATTTTACCTGTATAAATATTTATACTGGGGAAACTTCATACAACCCACATAGCCAGTATCTCGACGCTATGGTCGGTAGGGTAAAAAGTACTTCCTTGCATTATCGCTTACAATTTTTTCCATTTTGCTTATACTTACTGCAAACGTAAACATATAAAAGGCAGGCAAACAACGATCTTCTTACAGCACATTGAATGTAATAGTTATTAAGGATGCAGGATACTCGCCAATGCCTACTTAATCCCTTTCCACTGAGCCGCCTGCATTTTACACTGCCTAGATATCGATTGCCGACCGATTATTCCGACCCCAATCCCTATTCGTATCCCCGTCCCTATCTCTATCCTTGTCCCCGTCCCCGTCCCCGTCCCGTCCCGTCCCTGTCCCCGTCCCTCCCCTATCCCTATCCCCGTCCCCGTTCCCTATTCCTATCCCTATTTCTATCCCTATCCCTATCTATCCCTATCTCTATCCCCATCCCCATCCCCACCCCACCCCTTCCCTATCCCTATCCCTACCCCTACCCCTACCCCTACCCCTACCCCTATCCCTATCCCGATCCCTATCCCTTCCCTATCCCTTCCCTATCCCTATCCCTATCCCTATCCCTATCCCTATCCCTATCCCTATCCCTATCCCTATCCCTATCCCTATCCCTATCCCTATTTTTTTTTTTTTTTTTTTTTTATTTCAAAACAAATTACACAGTATTACAGTGAGACACTAAGGCACTGTGCAATGCATAAAACATCATACTATATTGTTAATACTTAGTGTAATAACGTTAACATAATAAACTTAATAACTAACTGAAGACACTCGATCATCCATCGCTTCGCATAACCTCAGACATTCATCACATAAGACCTTCCATCTACTGGCAAAAACGTCACAGTCAGGTGCTGATTTGAGAAGCGCATTAAGGTACTTCAAAACGCGAACTAAGGGCGAGTTCCTGTACGCTACAGTGCGCGCTTTGGGAACTGCTAGCAAGTCACGAGTACGCGGCCTAAAATTGAATAGCGTTTTAGACTGAGGGGTACCAGAAGACGTACCAGTTGCGAGACCAGCTGCGGACAGTCTGAATCTCCACGTATTATTCGGCATGCCCCGGTCACAAGAGCATAATTACGCCTCACTTCCAGGGAGTTAAAACCTAGAGTGCCGAGCAGAAATTTTGTCGGGTAAAGGAAAGGATAAAGCCCATAAATTTTCTTATATAAAAATCTCAAAAAAGCCTTTTGGATTTTCTCCAGAAGCAAGATGTACGTGACCTCGTGGGGGTTCCACACTACAGACGCTGCCTCCAGTTTGCTCCTAACCAGAGCAGTGTAAATAAGTTTTATCACGACGGGATTATCAAATTCCCTGGCGTTACGGATGACAAAACCCAATCTCCGATAGCAGTCGGTAGCTAAGGCTTTTATGTGAGCATGAAAATTGAGGTTTTGGTCAAAAGTGACACCCAGGTCCTTTACAGTATCAACACGTTTCAATAGATCCGTTCCAAGCCGGTAAGTGAAAGATAAGGGGCTACGTGCTCGACTAAAGGACATCACAGAGCACTTCTCAGGGTGAAATAGCAGCCTATTAGTGATACTCCATTCATAGATCCGATTAATATCGTCTTGGAGAGACTCGAAGTCAGATAGTTGCTGCAGGCCATAAAAAAGTTTTAGGTCATCAGCGTAAAGGAGACATTGGGCATTTCTAACGACTGAGGACAAGTCATTGATCATGACGCCGAACAGTAGAGGGCCTAGAATTGAACCCTGGCTCACTCCGGAGCGAGTGAGATAGGGGTCAGAAACGAAGCATCCGTGCTGCACATATTGTTGCCTGTCGCGTAGATAACTGGCAAAAAACTTAAGTAGTTTAGGAGAAAAACCAATGATACATAACTTTCTCAGTAGTATGTCGTTATCTACGCGATCAAAGGCTTTCCTAAAATCGAAATACAGCACGTCAACCTGTATACCCCCATCTAAATGCTCAGACACAGAGTCAACCAGGGTTAAAAGGTTTGTCTCAACTGACCGCCTAGGCCTAAAGCCATGTTGTGAGTCACAGAGATATGGCTTTATTTGAGAGTGTACAAGATTGTTTACGATTGATTCGAATAATTTAGCAATCGAGGACAGAATCGCAATTGGACGATAATTTTCAACCTTGGCCGTATCGCCCGATTTAGGGATCGGCCGAACCCGTGTTAATTTCCACTGGTTCGGATACTCCCCAGTGCGCAGAGCAAGATTAAAAATATGAGATAGCGGCTGTACTAGCCAATCTTTGCAACCCTTGAGTATATAATCCCTATCCCTATCCCTATCCCTATCCCTATCCCTATCCCTATCCCTATCCCTATCCCTGACCCTATCCCGTTCCCGTTCCCGTCCCCGTCCCCGTCCCCGTCCCCGTCCCTGTCCCTGTCCCTGTCCCTGTCAAATTATCATGCTAGGAGGTGAGCTTTGAAAAATCCTTTCTTAGTGCTCCTCTAAGGAACTTCCGTGTCAATTTGAAATCTCTTGAACCAGAAGTAAAGATAAAAACTAAACCTATACTTATGGCTATTTTGGATATTTTAACCCCATTGCACAACAACAGGGGAGAAAATTTCTTTTGCACCTCATTAGATTTTAATATCCATAAATATAACCATAAAAACGATACCCATATTGTGTTTTTAACTTTACCCCTTTGCACCCCTTTAGGGGTCAAATTTTCAAAAAAACCTGAAACATGTATTTAGTCATATGTCTTTAGGAATCCTCCTGTGAAGTTTCGAATAAAATAGTCAAACTAATCTTGTTTCCCCATACAAACTTTGAACCCCCCATTTCACCCTTTTAAAAGGAGAATTTTGCAAAATCCTTTCTTAGTGCTCCTCTACGCCATATAAGGAACCTATGTGCCAAATTTGAAATCTCTAGGACCAGCGGTTTCGGCTGTGTGTTGATATGTCAGTTAGTCAGTCAGTCAGTTTCTTCTTTTATATATTTTTTGATATTTAAACCCCATTGCACTACAACAGGGGAGAAGGTATTTCACTTCCGCCTCGTTAGATTTTAAAAGCGTTGTATTTATCGTGATCAGCGACCCGATTAGTCATAAAAACTATACCCATATTGTTTTTTTGACTTTATCACCCCTTTTCACCCTTTTAGGGGTTAAATTTTCAAAAAACCTGAAACACGTCTTTAGTCATATGTTTTTAGGATCTCTCCTGTGAAGTTTCGAATAAAACAGTGAAACTAACATTGTTTCCCCATACAAACTTTGAATCCCCATTTGACCCCCTTAGGAGGCGAATTTTGAAAAATCCTTTCTTAGTGCTCCTCTACACTATATAAGGAACCTACGTGCCAAATTTGACATCTCTAGGACCAGCGGTTTCGGCTGTGCGTTGATATGTCAGTCCGTCAGTCAATATCTTCTTTTATATATTTTTTTGATATTTAAACCCCATTGCACCGCAACAGGGGAGAAGGTATTTCACTTCCGCCTCGTTAGATTTTAAAAACGTTGTATTTATCATGATCAGCGACCCGATAAACCATAAAAACGATACCCATATTGATATTTTGACTTTATCACCCCCTTTTCACCCTTTTAGGGGTTACATTTTCAAAAAACCTGAAACACGTATTCAGTCATATGTCTTAAGGAATCTTCCTGTGAAGTTTCGAATAAAATAGTCAAACTAATCTTGTTTCCCCATACAAACTTTGAACCCCCATTTGACCCCCTTAGGAGGTGAATTTTGGAAAATCCGTTCTTAGTGCTCCTCTACACTATATAAGGAACCTACGTGCCAAATTTGAAAGCTCTAGGACCAGCGGTTTCGGCTGTGCGTTGATATGTCAGTCAGTCAGTCAGTCAGTCAGTCAGTCAGTCAGCTTCTTCTTTTATATATTTAGAAGATGGTAGGGCTGACAAAAACATGTTCAAAGTAAATCGTTGTATTTAATTATGTATATACATACATAATAAGGTGCATTAGGGTAATCCCGAAAGTCGCATAAAAATCGCCATTATTTCCATCATATCGAGATTCCCCTTTCGAAATTACCAGAGAATTTCTGTCATTCGGGATTACCCGAATGCACCTTACTAATTATAAGAAATAGGTTCATGACTACCCCGAACATCTATCACGGTGAAATTGAATCGGTAATCAGGAGTTGAAAAATATTAATAAAAATAAATAAATAAAATAAAATGCGTTTATTTCAGACTAACATGTGTCCATAGTTTGTTAGTAACAATAACAAGACATCTTAAATAACTATATTAGTACCTAATCCTAAATGAAGTGAGGACCAATGTCTGATTATGCCACTGTCCCACCTCTCAGCCACTACGCTCAGGAGGCTGTGGCGGCTGTCGCGGACTCTGCGGAGCACTGCGGCGCAGCGCTTGCGCAGCGTCGCGTGAAAACCATCTACGTGCGCGTCCGCGAACATGCCGGATGCACTGCAGTGCCGCGGCAGCCGCAACAGCACCCTGAACGCATCATTATATTGAACCCGCAATGTATTTAGCGAGTGTTGCGTAAAGTTTGTCCACAAGCTGCAGGTATACAGCGATGTACAGTACGCACGGAATAGGGTAATCTTAACTTGCGCTGTACACCGACTGAACCTGCGAGCTATCATTAAGAGCCCTTCGCTCCCTCTCGATATCAGAATCATCACGCAAATCATCGGTAACCAAGTGCTCAAGGTATTTAAATGAATTTACTCTCCTGAGCTGCTCACCGTTCAAGAGAATCGGCGGGACATGAGACGGGCACTTGGTTCCCGCCTTGAAAACCATATACTTACTTTTCGATACATTATATTTTAAGCTATTAGCAGGGGGAAATTAGCTAAAATTACGGCATAATTAATGGAAGGTTTTTTTAAATTGAAATATGTACGTTATAGACCGAAGTTATTTTTCATCAACCCTCCCCACTCCTCCCTCCTCTGCGTCACCCCTCTACCCTCCCTTAAAGTGCTGAAAATGCGGTTTTTCTCGATTTCTGACAAAACTGTTGAAGATACAGAAAAAATGCGTAGGAACGAAGTAATCCTTAATAAATTTACTACAAATCATTCATTAACACTTTGGTTCTAGCACTTATAGTTTACGCGTGATCCGTCACGAAAGTTGGTCCTTTGCTGCAATCTTCTTTAGTGAATGTTAGGTTTTCGCCCAAAATGCATAAGAAATCGTCGAAATTTGTTTGATATAACTAAAATATTGTAACTCATGACTAAAATAAAATTAAGGGGGAAAAATCACTACCATGGGTGGAATTTCCAATATGTCTTGGAATTCCAGTAACTATTTAAGACGTAATATTTTCACGGTAGTAGTCGCTAGGAGTACCATTGATCTATATAGTGTATCTATGACTGGGGATGAGCTTTTGGTAGCTGTTGGTCTCTACCAACAGCTACCCTGGAGTATCAATCCAGTAGCCGTGAGTTCAAGTCCCACCCATGGTAGTGATTTTTCCCCCGGAAATTCATTTTCAGTTTATAATATTTTAGTAATATCAAACAGCTCTAAAGCTAATGAAAAATAATAAAGCTCCCGGACCAGACGAAATACCCGTCGAGGTCTGGAAAAGTATGGGTAATGATGGGATTTCGTGGTTGCAAGACTTATACAATAGGCTGATTCTAGGACAGTCTATACCAGATTCATGGCGCAAAAGTCATCTTATACCCTTTTACAAAGGGAAAGGTGACGTACGAGAGTGCGAAAACTACAGAGCTATCAAACTGATGTCTCACAGTCTGAAGATCTGGGAGAGGATTCTTAACAACAGATTGAGCAATATAATAGAGCTCACGCCTAATCAGTGTGGTTTCGTAGCTGGCAAAAGTACATCTGATGCTATACAGGCCATTAGGATTCTAATCGAGAAAGCAAAGAGAAATAAGACAAATTTGCACATGGTTTTCATCGATTTGGAAAAAGCCTTTGACCATATCCCCCGAGATCTAATATGGGAAGCGCTTAGATCACAGCTTGTTCCGGAACCCTACATTGACTTAATCAGGGACATGTATAGAGATGTTTCAACTCAAATAGTCTGTCCTGCAGGAGTTACCAAAGGCTTCGCATTGAGAACTGGGGTGCATCAAGGGTCCACTCTTAGCCCACTATTGTTTAACGTAACCATGGATTACCTTACGAGGAAGCATCAGCAGCCGGTACCGTGGAATATTTTGTATGCGGATGATGTTGCCCTGATATCGGAATCAGCCGAAGACCTGCAAAACGTATTCAATCTCTGGGCAGATGCTCTAGAAACAAATGGCCTTAAAATTAACCGAAAAAAGACAGAGCATATGTCCTGCATATTTGATGATTCTACAAATCCAAATGATGTCAAGATAACCATCGATAATACCATTCTGCCCACTGTAGAACAATTTAAATATCTTGGGTCTGTTATAAGCAACGATGGGAGGATTGACGCTGATCTCACACAGAGGACTAACACTGGATGGCTTAAATGGCGTGAACTTACTGGCGTAATGTGTGATAAACGCATGCCCATAAGAGTGAAGGGTAACATCTACAAAGCAGCCATAAGACCGGCAGTACTTTATGGGTCAGAATGCTGGGCCACAAACAAATGTCACCTAAACAAACTTCACACCACGGAGATGCGTATGTTGCGTTGGTCTGCAGGCGTCACTCTGTTAGATAGGATTCGAAACCAGTATATCAGGGGCAGTTTCAAGGTTGCACCGATAACAGACAAGCTTGTCGAGAAGCGCCTACGGTGGTACGGGCATGTTCAAAGACGACCTCCTGATCATATTGTCAATGTAGCCTTAGCGATGCCTACGACGACGCGAGGAAGCGGGAGACCACCTACCACTTGGTTGACGACGGTGGGGAAAAACCTGATAGAGCAAGGGATAGACGACGCAAACCTGCCACTAAACCGTGCACTATGGAAGAAGAGAACAGGGAAGGCCGACCCCAAGTAAATGGGACAAGGTCTGGGAAGAAGAAGAAGTAATATCAAACAGATTTCGTAAGCAATTTGGGAGAAAACTTAACATTCACTAAAGAAAATTGCAGTAAAGGACCAACTTTCGTGATGGATCACGCGAAACCTATAAGTGCTAGAACCAAAGTGTCAATGAACGATTTGTAGTAAATTTATCAAGGATTACTTTTTTTCTACACGCTTTTTCTGTATCTACAACGGTTTTCGGCTGTCCAAAATCAAAGCCTAGCAAGTGCATTTACCGAAATTTTACAGGAGAGGCAAACAAAGATTTTGTTAAAAAAAATTAGTACCTAAGACCTTTTTCTCACAAGACTTGGTTTTATATAAAGAAGTATAACTTGCTTTACAAGCCAAACTGTTGAAACTAAATGTATGTGTCTATTTAGAACTTTTATGTGCCTTACTAACAATTAATTACAAAAAAATAATAGTATTGTTTCGTCAATTACAAAACAAAAAGCTAGCAAGTGGTCTTACTAAGTATTTTAAATGGTTAATTTTCGCATTATCCCGGCATTTGCCACGGCTCATAAGAGCCTGAGGTCCACTTTGACAACTAATCGCAAGATTTGGCGTAGGAACTAGTTTTTACAAATGCGGCTGCCATCTTACCTTCCAACCCGAAGGGTAAGTAGGCCTTATTGGACTTAGTCCGGTTTCCTCACGTTTTTTCCTTCACCGAAAAGGGACTAGCAAATATCAAAATTTCGTTTCGTGTCTGATCACATTATAATATTTGTTTGATGGGATCATAATAACAAAAGGCAACATTATTAGACAATTAATTAAATTTTATGCATAAAACAAAAATCAGTCATCGGGTAAACAATAGGCTACTTGACCCTTTTTATAGTTTATCTTATAGCATTACTTACTATCCAATTAACGGAAAAAAATATCACTTTATTTTATTATGGCTTATAAACCGCAAAAAAATATTTAAAAAAAATACGTTTACGTAATATTTCACGCACATACGCAAGAGCGATAGAGATAGATATCTACGAGCGTTTCGTTTCGTGAGCGTCAGATGAAAATATTTGATCTTTATTTTTTATCACAAACCTTTATTTTTTATGCCAATGGACCTCCAGAAGACCTGATCACCCTTAGCGACGAGGTCATCAAATGGCTGCTTTACCTTCATTTTTAACCCCCGACGCAAAAACGACGGGGTGATATAAGTTTGACGTGTCTGTCTGTGTGTGTGTCTGTCTGTCTGTTTATCTGTCTGTCTGTGTGTGTGTCTGTCTGTGGCATCGTAGCTACCGAACGGATGAACCGATTTAGATTTAGTTTTTTTTGTCTGAAAGCTGAGTTAATCGGGAATGTTCTTAATAGCCATGTTTCATGAAAATCGGTCTACTATGTCGCGGTCGGTGGGTTTTCAAAATTTTAATTTTTAACTTGTAAATGTTTCTGTTCTTTGCCATACGACTAAATAAATAAAGTCGTTGCACGTGCGAACGAATGCTCGCTCAGAACTGTTTAGAACACTAAGTGAAAACGCAGCTTTACTGTACAACAGGACCTTTATACACGTGTTATATAATTATGTTCTCAATATAATATGCGCACCGTCTAAAGGCGAGTTTGGTGGTATTATATATCGCCCTGACTGATAGAAGTTTATAAGCTATTGTAGTAATTAAGTTACCAAATAATCTGACACGTCTGGCTTTGTCTAGTTACATAACGTGTTTTCATTGATTTCCGTTGAGGGAAGGTTGTTTTGGTCAGTTAAGGTTCAAATTACCCTCCTGCCTCTTTTTACTCGATTTGGCGTATAGGAGTACTTATACATGTGTTTTTCAAGCTTTTATTTCGGATTTACCCAGGGGTCGCCTTATGATAATGTACCTACTTAATAAAAATCCACATATTAAAGGCTTAGTCTTTAACCTTTAAAAAAACGCAAATAATGCACATAAACTTAGATGGAAGACCTCCTAGGCCTTTATCAATCCACGTTGATGACACACGTGCTTCGTTGAAATTCACCGAACGGACCTGAACGCAAATGTACATATTTTAGAAACGTTATATCCGAATAACAAAAGAACTTAATTTTGTTTGTTTGAGAACCACTGGCTATTACTTAGAGAAAACAAGGTCGGGTAATTCCGGTACACTTTGTGACACGGAATTCCCCACTTCGGGTAAATCTGAAAATGTAATAAAATTCAAGCTAGAATAGTTTAAGCCGATTTAAAATGGCTAAAAAACGAAAATCTCTCAAACACAAACGCAGTCAATTCATTTACTCACCAAAGTACAGAGTTAGCGATGGTCGTCTAATTCCGAATGACAAAAAAGCGGGAATTTTTCACTCGCTCACTAATCTGATGCGCCACAAGCGTAGTTTCGCCGCTAGCGTCTCGAGCCAACTTACGCTGGGAGGGAGATACTTGAACGTCATAGGGTGCGTTGCCAGAGCAAATTATGTAGCCGCGTTACGTCATGCTCCATGGCAGCGCCACCTTAGCTTTGGTGAACATAAACATATGGGAAAATATCTATATAAAGTCTATAAAATTCTAGACTAGTTAAAAAAATATCTATGTTTCTAGTTTCGTCGTGAGCTCTTATACATTGTGGCGCTGCTGTAGAGCATACTCCACAGCAGCGCCACCATAAAATATCAATTACTGCATATGGTACAGGCACGTATATGGCTTCAAATAATTCTATAACAATTATATATTGACCTAGCTTACAAAATCCCTACTTTTATTTTGCATATAGGAAAATACGATGCCACAAATCTTTTATAACAAATAATTATCGCAGCGCCTTAATAAAAAATCAAGGAAAACACACTAACAATTTTGCCGAGATTTTCAATAAGGCGCTGCGATAATTATTTCTTACAAAAGATTTGTGGCATCGTATTTTCCTACATGCAAAATAAAAGTAGGGATTTCGTAAGCAAGGTCAATATAGAATTGTTATAGAATTATTTGAAGCCATATACGTGCTTGTACCATATGCAGTAATTGATATATTATGGTGGCGCTGCTGTGGAGTATGCTCTACAGCAGCGCCACAATGTATAAGAGCTCACGGCGAAACTAGAAACATAGATATTTTTTAACTAGTCTAGAATTTTATAGACTTTATATAGATATTTTCCCATGTGTTTATGTTCATCAAGGCTAAGGTGGCGCTGCCGTGGAGCATGACGTGCCGCGTTTAGTAGATATTAGTAATTTTCGGAATATCCCTAATTTCGGAATTAGCCGAGTAAACCTTACAATTAATTTCTCTAAGAAATATAGTTTAATTTATTTATTATTTAAGGCAACGAAATGGCCCATACAGGGTAGTACTTATACATTATTAAAGATTTGATAATATAATGTCTTAACCCTAACTGTTATGGAGTTATTGAAAAAATAAATTTAATTCTTCAATGAAACTGTGTACTCGCTGTAGGATTCAATTAAGTAGCAGGCTAGCAATCTGTCATTGCAATATTACAATTTCGTATAAGGTCAAGCGGGGGAACTGCGACTACTAAAACATAAAGTACAACTTTGACTGCTTAAAACTACTATCAACGGTAATTTTAATGACAATTGATTGCCTTCACACTGTAGATCAGGTATCTTGGTTTTATTTCATCTGGCTCTCATCCAAAAATATACATTCCGTATACTTAAAAATACGATTTTTATATGAGATAGCAGAAATAGTTATAATTACCCTGCCGAGGGAGAATTCCAACTATTGATAATAAGTTTCGTTACGGTGAACCTACTCTGGTAAACCGGATATCATGTGGTTTGTCAAAACGTAAGGAACCTAACTTAAACACTCACTTTTATGTATGTCTGTCGGTTTGTGTAAAAAAATACTTACAATATGTCAGCGGGGTAATTAAAACTGGTCTCCATACTAAGTAGTGATGGGAATCGTGCCTATTAGAAATCTGTCGATACTGTGTCTATAGGTGCATACCGTGTACCCACGCACACCTTATTCTCTGTTCATACATACATACATACATACATACATACATACAATCACGCCTTTTTCCTAGAGGGGTAGGCAGAGATCACGGATTTCCATTTACTACGATCCTGACAAACCACTTTCGCTTCACGCACTTTCATAACGTTTCTCATACACGCTCGTCGGTTTCGAGTACTTCTGACCTGGCCTTTTTGCAATATTTCCCCGATTTGAACAAGAAAAGTTCGCCTAGGTCTTCCACTTCCAACTGACCCTTCCACTCTTTTTTCATATACTTTCTTCGTTAATCTCTGTTCATAATCAGACCAATAAGGGACTAAATGCTTAAAATAATCGATAATACACAACGACGTTCAATAAAATATACTCTTAGCCCTTTCCAGGGCCAGTCACTAAATGAGGTATTAATATCGATACAAAACCTCGAATCGAGTACATCACTAGTGTTGTTGATTTTCATATAAAATATGGGGGGGGGGGGGCAATTAAAACTACCAAATAGTCGAAGTCGCCTCCATCGCAATTAAAGGAGTTCCGGTCATATTGGAAATTCACCAGTTACGATGCGCTAACCATGCTAAATTTTTAACTTCTGATTAAGTAGCAGAAACGTCTGCAATCGATGCCGTTAGAAGTTAATTTAAGAAGTTTATATGGAACTACAGTAAATGATGTAAAATATTGAAGATATTTCGATTAGTTACAAGTGTCCCGTAGTTACTATTACCCCAACTGACCTTACCTACTTTCAATCCCCTAAGTAGCACTGGAAGTGGAGCAGTTTCATGTAGGGAGAGCTTCTCTCCCTAACCTTCTGGAAACATTTATGAAATATTAATATACACGTGTTACATCAGCCACTGAAAAACTCAGACACCCCAACAGATTTTTATTATTTAGAGTTAGTCTAGAGAATTTATTCTTAAATCGGTGTATTATTTCCAAAGATAATTATTGCTGTTTCTTTTATTTTCGAAATTCTAGTTGATTAGTAACTCTACGTTCGTTGATTACGTAGTATATGTGACGTATTAGTGTATCATCATGGTCCACACAGATTACTGTTCGTAATCCTTATTGCAAGGATAGGCTTTAGGTATCTTATCAATTGTCAGTCACTGGCAGACAAACTGGGCTGGAACAAAAGTCGGTAAGGCTATAGTTTGTTACAAATTATAAGAAAAACAGCCCTTATTGCCTGAAATACGGTAGTGATATTGGCAACTGACAATCACTTTGTAGTAATAGAAACTGCACTGTCGTATTTTTGCCATGCAAAATTGAAACTTATCACTGAGCTGGCTTTTGAGAAGAGCGAACTTTTGACAATTCAATCTTTAATAAAAAGAACAGCCAGTATTAAAACAGTACCAAGTAGATACCTATGCTATCCTCTATCAATGATACAGTGACTGTTGCGTTTGTAACTTTTAGACCGGGCACGCAAAAAATAAAAACTGAATAGAAAAAACAATCTGCATTAAATTATAGCCTAATCGATTTTACTCTTGATTCTGAACACACTGTTTTCAGGTTTTCAGTGGATGGTGTAACACGTTGTGTGTGTGGTGACTTTGAGTTGGCTTGAACGCTAGATCTGAAGGCTAGAAGCAAGTTTATTTTTTACCGGTTAAAACCGGTTTGTTTCGATTTTATTTCGAACTTTGCAAAGAACGCGAACGTTATGAGAACTTTATTTTAACCGAAATAAACCGGTTTCTTTGACGAGCGGCGAGACGCACCGGCGCCGCGTAAATACGTCGTTCACGCAGCGACTTTTTTGTTTGGTTAGAACAGTATTATTATCTATCATGCTGCGGAATAAACTGGATTATTTTGTTCTAAACCGGTTAATCGAGCGAAACCTTTATGAAAGCGTTCCCCTAAAAACCGGTTTAAAAATAGCGGATTTTCGCGCGAAAACGAAATTTAAAGGTTTTGCCGCAAGTACATGATAACGGTTTCAAAATTTAACCGGTATCCGAGCCCTGGGTGCGTAGGCGAATGGCACAAACGCTCACGAAACGCACACGAAACGAAACGCTAGTAGATATCTATCTCTATCGCGCTTGCGTATTGGCGCGACAGAGCCAGACTATCTTTCGCGGCGTTTCGTTTTCGTTTCGCGTCTGAGAAATGCCACTCGGGTACCGGGGCCTGGCTAGAAGTGGTAGTTATGTGCTTATATTACAATAATAGAAGCTCTCACAACTAAATTAGTCCTATAACAAGAGACCCGCACTAGTGGCATTCCCGCTCGAGCTGGAAATAATTAACCGCGCAGAAGCCTTAAAATCGACACGCTTTGCTCTGACCATAATGCGGTAAGTTTTGTACGTTTTGAGTACGATTCAAATGAAGTAAAAGTTACTTTGTGGAAGACTTAATTATACGGCGTGAGTCATAGTTAGTTGAAGCGAATAATTTCAAGTAAATATTAAATAAATAAAAAAATCCTTTTGCAATGTTTCTTTTCGTATGTGTTTATTAATAATTGATGATAATTCTCATTACCTGTTGCGTTACAGAGCATTGAGGTCTATATGAATACAAATCTCCTTATGGTTTTATTATTTATAACCAATATGAATTTGATTTTGACTACCTATGTCATTCTATCCAGGTTAAGGGTATGTAATGGAGACTATGCCCCATAATGGCGCATCAACGCCGTTAAACAGGCCTTTTCTACTCAGTAACGATAAGAAGAAGTTTATATGACATTTTAGTCTTAAAATAAGATCAAGAATACGATGTTAAAGTTATACGGGTTCCTCGCGAGCACCCAGTATACAATGCCTCGTCTTAAAGCGATCTCAGACCTGGAAAGCACTTTAGGGCGGGTTCAGATTACCATTCACGAGTATACGATCGGATTAGCTCACGCGTCCTCATTTTTGAAGCACAAAATATAGTATTGAGTATTATGGTATTTGCCGAGACCTATGCGTAAAAATAAGCTAGTCTAAATTCACCTTTCTTTGCGACATAGTCTCGTAGTTCATTGTTAGGCACGTATAAAGGCTCTAAGTATCGAAAGAAGGTAAGATTCTGTGTTGAAAAATCAAGGAGGAAACAGTCGAGAGCGTTTGTAAACTTTGTATAAAGATTTACTGTTGCGTCTTAAGTATACAGGCCGTCCCAAGAGTATAGAAGGGAAAGTACCTTAAATATCGTAGATACTAACATCGTAACAATAACAGAACATTCGCCTGTAGCACAGTATAATAAAGAGTACAATCGTACAGTATGGCCACTCCCGCTCCCCGCTGGAAGTGCCGCCCACCCCCTCTCGGTTACCTCACTGTTACCGCCTGTCAAAAATGCGAACAGTCGACCTGTCATATTTCACTCATATAAGCATTTTACGCGTTCATCTACACGAGCTTAGACTGTGTGCTAGGAACGCGCCTCTTTCATATAACTATTTGATCGCCAGTGTCCGAGGTGTGCCTGTAGTATGTTGCGTATTTAATTGTACTTACATGACACATTATTTTAGAAAAGTTATTATACGATATGTTTTGTAATGATTTTGATCAGGTTTTATTATATTACCTATCAATATTCATTTTAATTCGTCTCCGAAAGCCGTTTGTCTCGAATTTTCTAAATTAGAATGCCCGTCACGTTGAACCGTATATGAGTCTCGTGGAATTACAAGTAACAACATTTACAAAACAAGGTTACACAAACGTGCCAGTACCAAACGATATACGTTCAAGAATACATCGAATAAAAGCAGGAAAACTCTCCGGGTACAGTAATTGGAGAAATCTGACTTTTCAATAATAAATATCGTAAAAATTCCATTGCCATATTGAAACAAACATATACTCGTACCTATAATTTGTATTTGCGGAAATTCTGCGGAAATCAAAACAGATGATTTACCGGTGTGGTCACTCTCGCCGTAGCTATTTTAGGAAGAAAGAAACTCGCATGCCTACAAAATAGGGCTACAAGGATATGCACTGCTGTAATTCGAGCCACCAGCAGTCCAGCATGTGCATACGAGGCACACGTCATAAAAAATCTGCAGCGAAACTGTTGGGTTTTGATAACGGAGCAGCCATTCCCAACTTCAACTAATGAATGCGAAGATGTGAATCATTTGTTTTGTTTTTATAATCTGTTTACTCTGTTATCACTAGTTTTTATAAATATAAATAAAGTATTCCATGATTTTATGAATAAATAGGGCCCCCCTCGTGACGGATTAAGAATTTCGCCACTCTATCCCCCTCCCAATGTCACGATTTTGTTTGCGTTCAACTGTGGCACTGGAACCTGAGCAGCTCTGCCTACCTTTTTGGCAATATAAGCGGGAGTTAAAGTGAGTTTTATCAAACAGTGGCTGTTGTCAGGTACTTACCTAAATCATGAAAAACTCCATAGTTTTGCACGTGCCTAAAACCAATAAGGTTTTTTGCAAAAAAAAATTTTTTGGCACAAGCTTTTATCGCCGACTCTACCTTTCTCTCAACAGTCATCTACAGCTCTCCGAGACGTTTCTAAAAACCCCTTACTCGATACGACGTTTCATAACAGAGTTCCTATGACCACTTTTCTGCTCCATCATCAGATCAGCTTGCTCCATGATACCATAATATTGTATTGTCACGTGATTTACATAATATGTGTGCAAAATTTCAGCTCAATTGGAAAGCGGGAAGTGGGTCAAATTTATCTTCTACGTTTTGACGCACACTAACATACTAACACGGCAAGTTGAATAAAAGCTTGTAATAATTTTAGCTTAAATTAAAGCTTAAAAAACAAGGTTTAATATTTTCGTTTATCAAACATACATACTTAATCTACATACCAGTCGAATATTGGAATCGTGAGCGAGTACCTACTTCATTCATGAAGGTACGTCGTCGGTAGGTACCTATTACGAATAAATACTAATCCATTTTGATTAATATTGCCAGAATTCAGAATAGCGCCCCGGTTCCAAGTTTGTCTTCCAATACAACATCAAACATGACATACTCATTTGTTTACCACATTGCAAACCGGGAGACTATTACAATCTACACCTTTCAGAACGTCACAAGTGCCATACAAATGACGTGAGACATACGACATTTTGAATCGCAGTTGAATTTGCATTTTACGCAGACCGCATAGCATAGCGATACGAGTTAGGACGTAAGTATAAATATGACTGTTATTTGTATGCGGGACGAATTTGGTTGGACATATTGACATTTAGCGGAATTGTTCAAATGATATGCAACGCAGATATGCCGCGAGTGTGGCTCCAGTGTTCTGATTGAATTTAAATTAGGTACGCATATTGATAGGATTTTTAGGACCTTTAACCACGGTGGCCGATGAAACATGACGCCCGACTTTCAATCCGGGTATGGAGGGTTCCTATCCCGAGACTTTTGGAATTGATGTAGGAAATATCATTTGCTATTTCCTACTAACTTTTCGGTAAAGAAAAACATCCTGAGAAAATATTCAAACAATTTTGAATTCTTTCGTATACGTAGGTTACCTAATTACCTTTTCCCCTCACTAGCTCGGAAACACGTGTTTTGTCCTTTAATACCAGCGGGTAAAAACGCATTTTATCCACTAGTGGGTAAAGTAATTTGACTTTAGTCATTTGACCTTGAATAAAGTCAAATTAACTGCTTTAAAAGTGATAAAAGTAGGTGAATCTAGTAATAAAGATGATTTACCACCTGTGGAACTAGGTACTGGAAGCAGTGATAAACGCATTTTTTGCGTTGTAGTTTCCTCGCTATAGTGAGGGGAAAAGTTTTGTGTTACACTCGGGTGCAAATGTATTTTACTTCTCGTGTGTTAAAAAACTCGCAAGTTCAGGATTCTATTCTCGAACCACTCGCTTCGCTCGTGGTTCAACTATAGAATCCTTTCACTTGCTCGTTTTTCAATTCCACACTCGGCGTTAAAATACAACTTTGCCCCCTTGTATAACAAATAACTATTGCACGACTGAATTCGAAGATGTATGTAAAAAAGACCCCAACCCGTATTGCTGTACAACTTTCTAACAAAAAAATGCATTGCAATGTGCAACACTGAACCCACCACATATGATCTCATGATCCAAACAAGAAAAATGTAATACCCTACTTAAATACCCAATAATAAGGTACCTAAGACCCACTTGCACCTGTGAAATTCCATATAAAATGGTGGGTTAACCCTCGGGTTGCATGGTGTAATAGTTATTTGTTATACAAGGGGGCAAAGTTGTATTTTAACGCCGAGTGTGGAATTGAAAAACGAGCAAGTGAAAGGAATCTATAGTTGAACCACGAGCGAAGCGAGTGGTTCGAGAATAGAATCCTGAACTTGCGAGTTTTTTAACACACGAGAAGTAAAATACATTTGCACCCGAGTGTAACACAAAACTTTTCCCCTCACTATAGCGAGGAAACTACAACGCAAAGAAATGCGTTTATCACTGCTTCCAGTAGTTCCACAGGTGGTAAATCATCTTTATTACTAGATTCACCTACTTTTATCAATTTTAAAGCAGTTAATTTGACTTTATTCAAGGTCAAATTACTTTACCCACTAGTGGATAAAATGCGTTTTTACCCGCTGGTATTAAAGGACAAATCACGTGTTTCCGAGCTAGTGAGGGGAAAAATATTTTATTTGACGAACGACACACCTACCTATACTTTCTTTCCCCTAAATTCGAGGTATGTACAGTCGAGTTCATAAATATGTGTACATTTCTTCACCTTAACTCTATGCAATAAAGTGAAAAAAATGTACACATATTTCTGAACTCGACTGTAACTCGCAGCTACATGTGCCTCACGCATCTGACCTCATAATTAGTTAAAACCATAGTGAAACACCCTTTGTTGGGGTAAAAATGGTTGATTAATATACTAAGGGGCTTGCATGGTTTGACAATGGGGTAAAAATAACATTTCTTGTGCACGAAACGGGTAAAAATATCCAAGAATGTCGGTCAGCTACGTCATTTCGGATTTAATGAAAAACAATAGAAAAGTCAATGCTTTCTGTATTTAATTAATTTGTAACATGCATGAACACATGACCCCGCATGCATGGCCCCGTGTGGTGACGGGTTACGAATTTCACCACCCCCTTTCTTCCCGTGGGTGTCGTAGAAATCGACTGTGGGATATGGGTTAAATTGTGGCGTAGGCGAGAGGCTGGCAACCTGTCACTGCAATGTCACATTTTGGATTTCTTTCAACCCCTTTTTGCCAAGTCAAGAGTGGCACCGAACCTTAGTAGTTCATGTGCTCTGCCTACTGCCTTTATGGGATACAGGCGTGATTATATGTGTTCATACATTTAATAAATATTAAGCCAATGTTCAAAGGTTCAACAGACTGGTGGAAGCGGTCGAGGTTGTTGTTTGTGACTTACCTACTAGTTAAACGACACTTCAGCTTCGCGCTGGCGCGTATGTATGTATGTTTGTAAACACTTTATTTACATAAGACAAGTTAGGACATAACAATACTGTATAGTTATCGCAGCCCTCAGACACTGGCGATCAAATATATAAATAAAAGAGGCGCGTTCCTAGCACACATTATATATATTGCGTTCATATTTTCGATTTTTCTATCCATCCAACACAATTTATTTATTTCATTGTGTGCCATAAAAACAAACATTTACGATTTGGGACGATTGTTAAATATATACCTACATTTTAATTCAATCGACCATTTATGCCTCGAAGTATTGCAAATAACATAAAATAATTATGACAAATCGCGTAACATGTTAAGGTTGATCGTGCTTGCATTAAGTTGGTAAGACGCCACTACTTTAAATGACAGACGATACGTTTCGTTTCATTTCACGCTCTGTTTACACGACTCATTATGAGCTACTTTTTCAAAGTATAAACCATTTTATAAATTATGTTTAGTATAACTAAAAATAAACAATTACATATGAAATATCAATGTTTTAAACAGTATGTTAATAGTTTTATTGTCTTAGTAAAATATACTAATATTAAAACAGCTCGGTATGTAGTCGTAAAATGGAACGCATACTTTTTACGCACGAGTGCGAAAAACCAACTTCTCGCACGCTAAACAGCCAAAAAACGGGCACTTTTTGAGCAACTGTATTAAAAATTAGTTTTTTATAGTATTGTATTATAACTAGTTTATGGTCTTGTGTTAACTGGTTTTGAAGATTTGTATTATTTATGGTTAATTTAGTTTTCTCGTACGTGTGTAGTTTTGCACATCGTAATTTCTCTCAGCCACCCGTTGACTACGAATGCTGTAAAGAGTTCGAAACGTCGGGATGTAGGTACATATTATAAATTCATTATAATACGCGATAATCTCTTCCGCGCTAACCGAAGACAATATTGGTTCATTATTAGTACACGTAGTATTAGTAACGAAGTGACACTAGTGAATTCCTTCATCGATAACTTACATCATAATATGTCATTAATTATTATATTTTGAGTATTAGTTGCATGTGCTCTGCCTACCCCGTTTAGGGAAAACAGGCTTGAATTTATGTTTTATACAAATGTCACATGTTTAAGCACAAATGAACAATAATAAGAAAAGGAACCATATTTTAATAGTTTACATAATTTCTTACATGATAATTCAAGATTTTAGAGCCGACCCCAAACCATAGGATATGGGAAAACGGCTAAGTTGATGATGATGATCATTTAAGATTTTAGAGATTATTATTGGGGGTAATTAATAACCTTATGTAAGGCTATATATCGATAAAAGAATTGTCGATGTTTTTGTTTTGTCAAGCACTAACAACTTGACGTTCCTGCCAAAAAATATCTATAAGTAGGTATAATTATTAGCAGAGCTCGGCGGGGGTGAGCTGTTTTCAGAGTTTGCACAATATGGACATGCCTTGTCATTCGATATGTGGTGTAATTTGATAGCTAAAAAAATATTTTATTTAGGCTGCCTTTCCGCTACGATATTTACGTCGCTATTAACAAATTAAATTTATCGCAAGCTTTTTTAGCAAACCTCTTTAGATAATATATATGCTACTCTTAAAGTTAATCAAGTAATATGATACGATATCAAACCTCTTTAGTTAGGCAATAAATCTGTTTAAGGATGCCATATTCAACTGAGTGAAATATCATGACAATGTCAATATTCTATTATTCTGTTGTGTTATTTTATCAGCAGCCCCTTAATTTTAAGTAAGCGAATAAATAATTAATAATATAATTAAAAATAGATTATTCCGATTTTGAGTATGCCGAATATAAAAGCAATAACAGTCCTAAAGTGGTTCAAAATGAACCCGACATGACATTTGACGGCAACAAAACCATTTTTTAAAACCATTAAAGATCTTTTTCTATCTATAAGTGGATCTTAAACTCAAGAAGAAATGCGTTGAAAATTGAAAATATAGAAAAACTTATAGTTGTTTATTACAATAATGAAGAAAATTTAGAATAAATAAGAAAACTTAGTATCTACTCGTTTTGTACATAAGGCATTGACATTTTAGTTTAATTATAATTAATAAAGTTTTATTTTCTTTTATTTTAATATTTCTTTCTAAGGTGTATCTATATTAATGTCTACACTTGACATAAGTGACGTCTAAATGGCTCACCCCTGCCGATCTCTGATTATTAGTTAAATTGCTGTAGGTATCTTTTTTTAAAGGCTGCTATTAAAATTAAACGTACTTTAGTCATAATATTAAAATAAACCAATTTTTTTAAAGAACTGTAATTAACTCGATATGAAAATAGAATATCCATATTTAGACAGAATTATTTTCCTAAATGTATCACTGTGTGGTGGCACGTGGCAGTGTGCCTTATTTTCGGGTTATTTTTACTCTATAATTACGTTTTCTAATAATACATTACAGTTTCAACTCTAAAAATTCTAAGTTACTAACACGTGACTGACAAACAAATACGTTACATAAATTTCATAATTGATCAACACATCATAGCATAACAGTAGCTATAAAATGTAATTTGTCAAAGTCCGTGGTGCCGTAAATTAAGGCACTTACTTAACCAACGTAACAATTTAAATATTTAGTACTTCAAAATAAAAACCTATGAGCTAATCTTATACCTAATAATACAGGGTGGCCCAAAATTACGTTGACAAAAATAGGGAAATGTTGAAATAAACTAAAATATCGAAGTTACCGAAAATATTTTATGGGCCTATATCTATTGTATATTTTTACATTCACTATGGATATTTCAACTGCATTCATGTCCATTTCGCAAGGTGTGAAATGAAGACCAATTATGTAAAGACATTTTCAGTACAGATGGTGTTTTTTAAACGCACTAGTGCGAGAAGTGGTTCATTATATGCTAGGTCGAAACTTCGGAGGCTCATCCGTACTGAAAAACGTCGTACGATACACGTGCTAAAAGGAAATTCGTAACTCGTGTCGATTTAAAACACTCCTTTCGGTCGTGTTTTAATTTATCGCCACTCGTTTCGAACTTCATTTTTTACGCACTTGTATCGTAATGTACTATTTTTCCAGATTCATAGGCTCGATACGTTCCAGCATACTTACGTAAATTTACTTGACTTAAAACTATAAATTATAGTTTTTAATAAATCTTAAAACCCTAGCTCGTTTATTGATTACAAAAATTATGATATTTTACAAGCTATAAGTGCAATAAGTTATGAAATGTAGGTGTTATACTTCCTGGAGTAAATGACGTCAATCCTCGGGGATAAACTGCACATTTATTTGAAGACACATCGGGTTTATATACTAGGGTAATATCTAATTATCGACTAATGTGGGTTTTATCATGGTATCCATTTCAGATGGGATATACTCTTATTCCAAAGGTTTATAATTGTGCTTGATACTCTTGATAGCATATCTTAATGTTAATTTAATGATCTTTAAAGGTTATCTATCTATGTGCGAGTGTATGACGCTGCTATGATTGTGACCTCACTACAGTTAGACGAAAGTCATACTAGAGGTGCAGTGCAGCGGCATATCGTTAATTTTTTGTTTTGTTAATTTGCGTTTGTACTTCAAAGCCAAAGGAAGATATTTTGAAGACGGTTCGATTTGGTCAAAAACTATTAAGGTTTCACATTTTAATTTGTAAGACAATCATTAGTGTAAGGACATTATACAAACGTTATACACAGACAGAAAATAATTATACAAACGTTTGTCAACGTATTTTTGGATCACCTGTGATGGTCTGGAAAAAATATAGCTTGAGACTAATTCTGCATTTCGGCGTAAGTACATGTATTCATGCTACGTCAATCTAAATTACATTTAACTCACTCGCTGACACTACGTCCACAGCCGAACTACTGCCGCAGAAAGGATACCCGTATAGGCGTGTATTTTCAGTGACAGTATCTACGTCGACAGGCGGAGCACTGTCAGCGATTTTTTTTTAAGTGAAACTACTAATGCGACTTCCAACTGACAGCGCGTAACATTCTATCAGTGTCGTTACGCTCAACGCGACTCAGTCAGTGACAGAACTAGCGGCCCGTGTGAGCGTGTTTTATATTTAGATCGAGTGCAAAATAATTTGAGCAAATAGCCATGTAATAGTTATTTTATATACAAGGGGGCAAAGTTGTATTTTAACACACGAGAAGTAATATACATTTTCACCTGAGTGTAACACAAAACTTTTCCCCTCACTATAGTGAGGAAACTACAACGCAAAAAATGCGTTTATCACTGCTTCCAGTAGTTCCACAGGTGGTAAATCATTTTTATTACTACCTCTAGATTCACCTACTTTTACCAATTTTAAAGCAGTTAATTTGACTTTATTCAAGGTCAAACTACTTTACCCACTAGTGGATAAAATGCGTTTTTACCCGCTGGTATTAAAGAACAAAACACGTGTTTCCGAGCTAGTGAGGGGAAAATATTTAAAGCCAGTAAAAAGACTAAACGCAAAAACGTGATGGTCACTTGACAAAATGCTTTTAATTGAAGTTATGTTATGAAGTTTCACTTCTACCGCGCGGAGGATCTCCACTCACTGTTTTTATTATAGAATAGTTTAAAGCGACATTCTCGATCGTTCGTTTTGATTTCAATACAGAGAATTTTGGAATGAATTGGTTGGTGGTTGGGTGGTTCAATTGGTTGGTGTTAACTCATTCGCGGGCATTGTTTGTGTTTGCTTTGCAGTGACGCGGACTGAGAGCGAAATGCGTTGTTGCATACAATGTATGTAATGTAACATACAGTGATTTCTGACCTACTTGCTGCAAAAGTAGATATTTGTTAGAGTAAGATGGTAATAGGAACGGAAATCTCTAAATAAATATTATGTATGAAATAAATACCCGTAGTTGTATTTCATTTCATTGCTTTATTAGCATTCACACACTATACAGTCTATACATAATATACAGTACAGCACATGAAACCCCTTGAGGTGTAGCAAAAGATAAAATTAGAGAATTAGAGAATATAAGTCAATATAAGTCAAAATTAGAGAATATACCGATACATAGAGTCAAAAAGAGAAAAAAAAAATTATGCAATGTCAGATTAATAAATAGAACTAGGGTCTTTAAATATGTCATTAATATTATAAAAGCAGCCTTTTAGTAAAAACATTTTGAGGGAATTCTTGAAAACACGATAGTCTTGTATTTCCTTTAGTTCGCAAGGTAACCTATTGTACAAATCCACTGCTTGGTAGCGCACAGAGTGTTTAGCCACTTGTAAATTCGGAAAAAAAGTGTTACAAAAATTTTTCTTACGTGTTGATAAACGAACCTGTCTATCCTCCTCAGTTTCATGCAAATTCTTAACAAATGACGTAAGGAGTACGAGTACATACAAACTAGGTAGTGTAAGTATTCTTAGCTTAATAAAAAGCTCTCTACAAGAAACCTACTGAGGGGTGCGCGTCATTGTTCTTATTGCCCTTTTTGTAAGATAAAAGCTCTATTAAAATTGTTTTTAAACCCATTTCCCCAGAAACGAATGCTATATCTCAATTTGGATTCTACCAATGAATGATACACCATTTTAAGATGTCGCACTTCTATTTCTTCCCTTAA